>NW_013654149.1:0-1664 GCF_000499385.1 Eimeria necatrix
GACGGCCCGCCTAGCTGGCGACTTCTTAGTAGGGCCGGTGCCATATGATCTAGTGGTGGGACTTGATTGGCTGACGGAGCATAGGGTAGCGTGGTATTTCCAGTCAGACAAGCTTCGTACGTATGTGGACGGCCAGTGGTGCGATCTACCGGTGGTTCGGGCCACCGACGCCACACAACGGGACGGCCGTACGTTAGGGACGCGTCAGCGGACCCCCGCCGAGCAGGCGTACGACATACTGGCTAAACAGGTGGCTGACATGACTAGGGAGGAAGCTACGGCTCTCCTAAGCCCACCCTCTAAGAGGTATAAGCCACCCCCAAGGGGCAAACGGAAAGCAGTGGTCGCTGCCCTGTTACAGCAGGCTTCGGAGAGTGCAGCTTGCATACATCACCCACTTCAAGGGCTCAGCGTCATGCTAACGCTTCCCGCGATGGAGTCGGATGTGGCTGTGCGTCTAATGGAGGAGTGGCAAGGGGCTTTATGTTGTGCCTTGGTCGAAGCCTCCCCTTCCAACCCCCGCCAACAGTGTCTTAAGGCACTGCCCGTTTCCGCGTTCCCCGACGACGAGGAAACATCCCCTTGGCCAACGGCCAAGCTAGAGTACTCGAAATTCGACACGTGGTTAACCTCCGAGGAGGCGCAGGAGACTCCCCGAGCGATACTGGATGTGTTGTGTGCCCACCGTGCGGTCTTTCCGGATCAACTTCCTACCGGGTTGCCACCGAAGCGCCCCAACGATCACCGCATTCTTCTTGTGCCTGGAACGCTCCCTACGAAATCCGCGATCTATCGCATGACCCCCGAACAACTTCTATTTCACAAGCAGGAGATTGCTAAGCTGTCCGCTAATGGGTGGATAGGCCCCACCTACTCCCCGATCTGCGCTCCTACGCTTATGGTGGATAAGCGAAGTGACGAGACAGGCGAGCGTAAGATGCGCATGGTTGTCAATTATCGGGAGCTGAACCCCCTTACGATTGCGCCTGACTTTCCCCTACCACCTATTCAAACGATTCTTGAGATGCTGGGGGGTGCCAGATACTTTTCTACACTCGACCTCGAGTCGGGATTTCACCAGATAAGAATGGCCAAGGAGGACCGGTGGAAGACAGCTTTCCGCTCGGTTGTGGGGTTATTCGAGTATAAGGTCATGCCCTTTGGCCTCAAGGGCGCGCCTGCTACCTTTCAGGCCAACATCAATGCATACCTGCAGCCTTTATTGGGTCAGGGAGTCATTGCATATCTAGACGATGTCCTCATTTACAGCCCCGACCTTCCCAGTCACGTTACCCTCCTCCAACAAGTACTACGTATTTTCCTCGATCAGCAATTCTACCCGAAGTTCTCTAAATGCAAGTTTGCGAAGCGGGAGCTTACCTACTTGGGCTATACCGTTAGCGCGGAGGGTATAAAACCCGCACCAGACAAGATTCAAGTCATTAAGGCGTGGCCCGAGGTGTTGCAGAACGAGACGCAAATACGTCAGTTCCTAGGCACCGTTAACTATTGCCGCATGTTCATGGGCCCGGAGTTTGCTAGGGTCGCCCGCCCACTCGTAGATCTCACACGCAAGGGAGTCCCTTTCCAGTGGACAGACGCACACACTCAAGCGGTACGCCACCTCAAGCAGCGTTTGGTTGATTACACCACCCTTCAGATTC
>NW_013654150.1:0-1576 GCF_000499385.1 Eimeria necatrix
TGTCTATCTCGAGGAAATTCGAATTTAGCCTCCAATGCCACGCACCCAGGTGATGACATCGAGGAATGCTGAGAGCTAAATTGCACTTTGTGCTACAAACAAAGTCAGCACTTTAGGTGTATAGCACTGAACGACACAATCGCCAACAAATGTGAGAAGCTTTCAACATCCAGACACGAGAAGCGTTGTGACGAGCATTGTCTTCTACTACAAACACAGGCGCGATATTATGCTCCCACTATTTTCATCTCTTCAGATTGGCGCACTAATTTGGAGAGGTGGTGTGGGCTTCGCCAACTTATGAAGCATCTTGGCATGATCACTGTGCCTTGGCCAGTCAGAAGACTTGCTGCATTTCTCCAGCCTGAATGAACCCCAGAAGAACAGTGTTCCAACACTCTCATGCCTTAAGTGTGCGTCAAAAGAGGTAAAGCCATGCGCGCTGAGAATCGCGAAATACTCAGGATGGAGGACCCTTTCCAAAATACAGCGGGTAGGTTTGCACGCCATTCTCCTTGTGAGCGTTTGAGTGAGGATACCTTCAAGACAATTACTGAAGGCGTTTTCTTGTATTCCAAAGCGTCGCTTTGGGCAGGCATTTTGAGTGTTTCGTCGGACAAGCTCGGGATGAATGGTGTATCAAGGTCTCAAACGCTGCATCGACTTCTCGAAATCCCATGCTCTGCATTTGCCTTAGCTGGCTACTGAGGAGGCTGCAAGCGTAGCAGTACGTCTGTCACTGAATACGGTGACTTTCCATTCCCCTCGGAACACATCAGGGTGCAGCTTCTCTTGTCGGATACTTGGTTGGTGGCTCTTATCTCATGGACCGTACTCGATATGTTTTTCCCGTCATACAGCCTCTAGCGCATTCGTTAAGGATCGCTTCAGTACATCAGAAAACTCCCAGGACTCTACGAACCTGTAAAATGTCAGTCTTTTTCTCGTCGGCAGGCATGCACATCTGGTTTCTTCCACACGTAGATCGCCTTTATGGACTTGCAGCATGATGGCGCATGTCTGTGATTGTATCAGTTTGACAGCTAGAATAACGTGATCTTACTTCCCCTAACCAGTCTATCAGTACTTACCATGAAATGCGCATTAGCGAGTCTCGAAACGAACACTAAGCCGATTTGTAAACCATGCATCTACAGTGGAGAGTCGGCTTTACTGGATAGCAACCAGTGCCGGCTTCGCATGCATTTATATCTTTGTTTGTACCCGAGCTAGTCATATTGTCACAAACTGTCAAAACCACAGCTTCGCGTTTGCATGACACGCTCTTCGTAGGCTTTCCAGCTCGCAGTACCATGCCCGCACTGCGGCGAAGACTTGTGCATCACGCCAGCGCTGCGGCGAATAATTTTTACTCTCGATACAATACCGCTCCGCTGTGCTACAGGTATCGCCAGGACAGGCTTTTATTATCCGATCGGCTCCAAAATGTCTATCTCGAGGAAATTCGAATTTAGCCTCCAATGCCACGCACCCAGGTGATGACACCGAGGAATGCTGAGCGCAAAATTGCACTTTGTGCTACCAATGAAGTCAGCACTTTAGGTGTATAGCACTG
>NW_013654151.1:0-2500 GCF_000499385.1 Eimeria necatrix
CTGCTGCTGCTGCTGCTGCTGCTGCTGCTGCTGCTGCTGCTGCTGCTGCTGACGCTGCTGCTGTTGTTGCTGCTGCTGCTGCTGACGCTGCTGTTGCTGTTGCTGGAGTGCTTTCACCGCAGCCCGCAGCGTAGTACGCAGCAGCGTGAGCTTCCCCCCCGCAGCAGCAGCAGCAGCAGCAGCAGCAGCAGCAGCAGATGTCATATGTTTGTGCTGCAGTGGTGGGCTCTTTGCTGCTGGCGTTTTCCATCGTTTGGTGCTTCAAACTTTTTTCAATGCACCACACCTGTCTAGACACCCGACGGGCCATGCTGTAAGCAGCAGCAGCAACAGTTGCAGCAGCAGCAGCAGCAGTTGCTGCAGCAGCAGCAGCTGCAGCAGCAGCAGCAGGTGCTGCAGCAGCAGCAGCAGCTGCTGCAGCAGCAACGGCAGCCAGTGCGGTGGCGCAGGTCGCAGCACGACAGCAGACACCAAACCCTCTACTGGCAGCTAAATGATTTGCTGCAGATGTCTTCTAAACCCTAAACCCTAAACCCTAAACCCCAAACCCTAAACCCCAGATTCTGCGACTGTTTGCTGCTGCTGCAGGCGGGGTGAGGACTTCCTTGCGCTGTGCAGCGACCGCGAAGAAGTCAGTTTCGGGTTTAGGGTTTAGGGTTTAGGGTTTAGGGTTTAGGGTTTGGCTGGTGGCCCCGGGTCTAGGGTTTAGTGTTTAGGGTTTGCCAGCAATTGCTTGCGCTTGGCAGCCTGCGCTTCTTATGCCTGTTGTCCAGGGTTTAGGGTTTAGGGTTTAGGGTTTAGGGTTTAGGGTTTAGGGTTTAGGGTTTAGGGTTTTGTGTCGCTGCAGGAAGCTCGAGCTGCGGCGCGCTACCCCCACAGCATCACTTTGGCCCACGTGTACAGATTTATTGTTTTGCCAACAATGTGCTTCCAAGTAGGGTTTAGGGTTTAGGGTTTAGGGTTTAGGGTTTAGGGTTTAGGGTTTAGGGTTTAGGGTTTGGGGTTTGGGGTTTTGGGGTGTGGGATTTAGGGTTTAGGGTTTAGGGTTTAGGGTTTCGGGTTGTGGAGTTCCGAGCCTTTCTGTGGGCCCCAAACCCCCATTTCGAACAGTTGTTTCAAACCCCAACTCTAAACCCTAAACCCTAAACCCTAAACCCTAAACCCTCGTCTTTGTGTCTGCAGTTCCAGTATCCCTTCACCCCCTGCGTTCGGTGGCTTTCGGTGCTGCGACACGCAGCAGAGTCTGCTGTCTGCCTCGCCATGATGAAGTAGGGTTTAGGGTTTAGGGTTTAGGGTTTAGGGTTTAGGGTTTAGGTTTCGGGGTTTAGGGTTTAGGGTTTAGGGTTTGGGGCCTGGGGTTTGTGGTTCACGGGTGGGGCCTGAAGGGCATAGTGAGTTGCCCGTGGCTGAATCCAGGGGACAAGGATAGACCCAGCGTAAACCCTAAACCCTAAACCCTAAACCCTAAACCCTGACCCAGCCTAAACCCTAAACCCTAAACCCTAAACCCTCGTTTGTTGCCTTGGTCCAGCGTGTTCTGCTCAATATTTTCTTCCTGCATATCAGTTTATCCCAAGGGAAGCCACTGGCAGAAGAGCAAGGGTTTAGGGTTTAGGGTCCAGGGCTTGTGGCTAGGGTTTAGGGTTTAGGGTTTAGGGTTTGTTCAGGATTGTAATCGACCAGTACATTTGGGTTGTTGTTCGCGACTCCTTTTCGATAACGGAGCTGCAGTCGATTCCTTTATCTGTTCTTGTCTCTCATTTCTTTAGACAGGTAAACCCTAAACCCTAAACCCTAAACCCTAAACCCTGAGCTCCACCCCTAAACCCTGGGCCCTAGGCTGTAAACCCTTGGTACTATGCTTTGAACGCTAGGCGCAAGCCTAAACCCTAAACCCTAAACCCCATGTCCCAGGCCCGAAACCGCGAGCTGCAGGCCCTAAACCCTAGGCCCTAAACCCTAAACCCTGATTTAGGGTTTGCGTGCAGATGGTGCGCTTGTCCATCCCGAACCTGTACGTTTGGCTGCTGATGTTCATCGGCCTCTTCCACCACTGGTGTAATATCTTGGCAGAAATAACGCGGTTTGGTGACAGAGAGTTTTACCTCGTGAGGGTTTAGGGTTTAGGGTTTAGGGTTTAGGGTTTAGGGTTTAGGGTTTAGCGTTTGGGGTTTGGGGCTTGGGGTTTAGGGCTTGGCGCTCCAGGGGCGCCCGCGCTGCAGCTGTCCTGAAACGCTCGAGGAGGACTTCTTGGCCCCGCATTCAGGGCCGAGGGTTTAGGGTTTAGGGTTTAGGGTTTAGGGTTTAGGGTTTAGGGTTTGCGTGCAGGACTGGTGGAACGCGTCGTCGTTTGGAGAGTATTGGCGCAAGTGGAATCTTCCGATTCATTTCTTCCTCCACCGCCACGTCAATAAACCCTTACTCAGAAACGGTAAACCCTAAACCCTAAACCCTAAACCCTAAACCCTAATACGGAGTCCAGGCCCCCTTCGAGGGGGCG
>NW_013654151.1:7500-15000 GCF_000499385.1 Eimeria necatrix
TTATATTTATTTATTTATTTATTTATTTATTTATTTATTTATTTATTTATTATTTGCTTGTTTGTTTGGGTGTTGAATTATCTCTGCTGGCTGCCGCCAGCGCGAGGCCTCAGCTTTTGATTTTTGTGTAAGGCGAATAGTAAGAGTTTGCTGCTGCAGAAACAAGTAATAATAATATATTTAATAATAATAAATAATAAATAATAATAATAATATTATTATTATTAATTATTATTTATTATTATTGTTTTTAGATTATTCTTGTTGTGGGGATGCGCGCTGTATTCTGCAGCTGCGCACTCGCGGCAGCAGCGCAGACCCATTTGCTGCTGCAGCAGCAGCAGCTGCTGCTGCTCTGCTGCTGCTGCGGCGGCTGCTGAAGCAGCAGCAGCAGCTGCTGCTGCTGCTGAAGCAGCAGCAGCAGCTGCTGCTGCTGCCCTCTTGTTTGGTACTACCGCTTCTGTTTGTTTGTTTGGGTTTTGTAAATAAATGAAAATCTGCCGCTGCTCGCTGAGCAAACGATGCAGAGTTCTTCACGACGAGGGTTTAGGGTTTAGGGTTTACGGTTTAGGGTTTAGGGTTTAGGGTTTAGGGTTTAGGCAGTTTAGAGGAACGAGGCGGGGTGTCTCGCGCGGCTGCCATATCCTCCCACGGGAATTTTGTGGCCGATCTGGAGAGCGAATTAAGGGTTTAGGGTTTAGGGTTTAGGGTTTGTGGAGACAAATTTAGCGTTCAAGGTACCTTTGGCTGCTGCTGCTGCTGCTGCTGCTGCTGCTGCTGCTGCTCTTCCGCCAGCACTCCTCGAGGTGGCGGCTCGACGGGCGGGTGGGGAATGGGCCCTGCGCCAGATTAGAGTTCAGGAATTAGGGTTTAGGGTTTAGGGTTTAGGGTTTAGGGTTTAGGGTTTAGGGTACCTGCAATGTAGGCCTTGCAGCGCACGCAACACTCGTTGGGCCCTTCGGTCGAGGGGATTTGGAAATGCGTCGCGGCTACGGTGCTGTTCCCGGGGACCTGCATTTAGGGTTTAGGGTTTAGGGTTTAGGGTTTAGGGTTTAGGGTTTCTTACGAAGACGGGCAGCGCCGCGTGGTACAGACAAAGCTCCCGCAGCCTTTCGGTGTCTTGACAGTTGCAGTGTTCAACTTGGAGAGGCAAAGAGTAGACGGGGGCCTTCTTGGGCGGGGTGTCTGTACATACACCGCAGTGAGCCACGGGGTTTCGGGAAAGAGTTCGGGATTTAGGGTTTGAGGTTTAGGGTTTAGGGTTTAGGGTTTAGGGTTTAGGGTTTGGGGTTTGCGCACAGCTGATTTGTGGGGGCTCCTCGGGCACGTAGGGAGAGGCAAGGGGTGCGCGGGGCACGAAGAGGTCGTCGGGTATGTCATAGAGAGGATCTGGAAAAGATCTTTTTAAAGAAAGGGTTTTGAGCAGCTTTTAAAAGTGCTTTTAGACAAAAAGTGCGAAATTAAAAGAATAGAAAAGCCGGGAGAGAAAACAAAAAAAGAATTAACAGAAATGGAGGCATTTCGGGGCCAAATGCGCAAACGGCCCGCGGCGCTGCGGTGTACGTACACCCCAAGACCCACCGAACTTCGGGCACTCTCTTGGAAAGGGATGGTCTTCGGAAAACGAAGTGTACTGAAAAGAGGACCAAATAAGGCGAAATAAAGTGAATTTGAATGAAATAAAGTGAATTAAAATGAAATAAAGTTAAATAAAATGATTAAAAAGGGAAATTAAGCAACAAAAGGACTTAATTGAATTAAAAGAGTTGAAATCACCAGTGGGGGAATTCTTTTGTGGTTCAAAAACATCGCGAAGGAGCAAAAGGGCGGAACCTGCATTGCAAATTGAGGTGTATGTACACCGCGGAAGAAGTAACTTGAAAAGGGATTTCGCAAGCAAGCAGCTGTTCACTTTTGAGCTTTTTCAAAGGCAAGAGCTGCAGCTAAGGAGGACAAACCCTAAACCCTAAACCCTAAACCCTAAACCCTAGGTCTTCAGCGGCGGCCTCTCGCTGCAGCGCCCAGAAAGCTCACCGAGATGTCGCTGCAGGGGCCCATGATGTCTGCAAAAGAAAAGTGAAAAATAAAAAACAAAAATAAATAAAATAAATTAAAAATAAAATAAATTAAAAACTAAAAACCCTAACTCACCATCCAGCCAAAAGCCAGGACAAGCAACGAGGGTGGCGATGCAGTGGGGGAAGCACAGCGGCTGCGCCATTGCCTCTCGCAAGCCTACGGTTTAGGGTTTAGGGTTTAGGGTTTGGGGTTTAGGGTTTAGGGTTTGGGGTTTAGGGTTTAGCGTTCAGGGCTCAGCAACTGCTGCCAGTGCAAGCTTACCTATGGGCATCCAGCAGTGCGGGAAAAGGCTGGCGCTGAGGGGCAGCGGTTGAGGGTTTAGGGTTTAGGGTTTAGGGTTTAGGGTTTAGGGTTTGGGTGTTTGTGTGAAGTCACCAGTACATGCCGAGGTAGGCCGTGGCGCTGCAGGGAAAAGAAATGAAAATAAAATAAAATGAATAAATGGAATTTAAAAAAGAGATATTTAATTAATTGCAAATAAATAAAAACTTGAAGTTATTTTTTAATTTATTTATTTCTTTTTTTTAATTACCAAACTCTGTACTGCGTCTCCGAAGTCTTCCCCACTTTATTTTGGTACTTCGCAGGAAAACTGAAATCGAAGAGAAAATAAATAAACAAATTTAATTTAAATAAAAGAATTAAAACTTAATAAAGAATTAAAACTTAATTTATTTTTAATTTAATTTAATTGCCTATAAAGAATTAAAACTTAATAAAGAATTAAAACATAATTTATTTTTAATTTAATTTAATTACCTTTAAAGAATTAAAACTTAATAAAGAATTAAAACTTAATTTAAATTTATTTTTAATTTAATTTAATTACCTTCCGATTACTCCCTCCATTACAGAGTCCGTCACATCGGCCGTTGTGAAGTCCGGAATTGTAATTGGGTAAAGGACAGAGCCAAAACAGTTTCTGCCTAAAGTTAAAATTGAAATCTTTTTTTTAATTTAAAAATCTTTTTTTTTAAGTATTTTAAAGCCTTTTCTCCTTTTTTTAAGCTTAAAATTATATTTATTTCAAGTTTTTGCTTCAAAAATGTGCTTATTTCGAGTTTTTAGTTCAAATGCATATTTATTTCAAATTTTTAATTCAAAAATGCATTTTTAGTTTTTTCATTCAAGAATATATTTATTTTAATTTTTAAACTCAAAAATATATTCATTTCAAGTTATATCCCTGCCGCTGCGGTCTGTTGCAGATTTATTTTATTTCCATTTTTAATTCTTTTAAATTAAAATCTTTCTTTTTTGAAATATTTATTCAGGAGAGTTTGCAAGATCAGATATTCTTTTTTCATTTAAAATGTTTTATTTGCTGTTTCATTTCATTTTCTTTTGAATTCGAATTTATCTTTTTCATCTTTTTCCTTTTCCCCCTTAAAGCCATTTTTAAAATTAAATTAAAAACTCGTTTTTGTTTGCTGCGAATTAATGAAAAATATATTTGAAGTTTTTTCCATTTCCCCTTCAATGCGCATTTGAATGCATCTTTTGTTCCATTTCTCGATTGATTCCGGGTTAAATGCGTCAAATTAATTGTGTTTTATTTCATTTTATTTTTTATTTTTATTTATTTATTTTATTTTTATTTATTTCCCTCATTTCCCCTCACAGTTTCAATTTAGGAACCCTTTGTGTGCTCACCGGTCAGCATCGGAAGACACGGCAGCGGCCTGTGCAGATGCGCCATGAGCGTTAGGGTTTGGGGTTTAGGGTTTAGGGTTTAGGGTTTAGGGTTGAGGGTTTAGGGTTTAGGGTTTATAATTAGGGTTTCTCACTGATTTATCCACACAGGAGGGGGAATAAGCGGAGGCACAATGTCGATGACAGTGCCTGCCACGGACTGCACCAGACCCTTGACCATCATGAGCGACATCATGGCTGCCATTTGCAATCCAGGGGCTGAAAAGGAGAAAAAATTGATTTAATTATTTAAAAATAATAAAAATAATTAAAATTAATTGAAAAGAATTCAAATAATTCAAAATGCCCCCCACAAACGCGAAAACTTGAATTTCCCACCCTGAGTTCCCGCAGCCGACTGCACCTTCGCGACCAGCTCGGTCAGCCTGAACAAGAAGCCAGGAGCCAATAAAAAGAGGAAATTGACAATTAAATAAATTATTTAATAAATTATTTAATAAAATAAAACAAATAAAAATTAATTTGAGAGAAATAAACTCCTAATTTGAGCCCTTAGATCATGAAAGCTGCCACACCCCCCGCAGTCCTCATGAGGTCTGCAGTGTCCTGCGTTTCGGCGAACTTGTTGACTTTTTTGCATTTTTCAACTTCTCTTTGAGTTTAATTTGAATTTTTATTTCATTTTTTTGTCATTATTCATCTAATTGCCTTTATTTACTCCCCAATTTCACCTCTTTACCCTCTTTTTTGCATTTATTTCGCCGATTTTGCCCTTCAATTCTTCCAAACTGCAGCTCACCACTTTGTCAAGTCGAAGCCAAATATGCTTCGAAAGGGGCCCCCAGGAAAGGGCGTTTTGGAGGCCTCTGGGGGGGGCCCCCCAGCTTCCCCGGGGTTGCACTGAAGGGTTAGGAAGTTAGGGTTTAGGGTTTGGAAGTTAGGGTTTAGGGTTTGGAAGTTAGGGTTTAGAATCGAGGGTTTTGGGGCTGGAATCGGGGTTTACGTGGGGGTTTTCGTTGTCGACTTTGGCGAGGGTTTGGAGGAACCGCAGGGAAGTCTTTTTGTCCATTACTGAAACAACACTTTTTCAACTTGGCTTCGCTTCAGCGCAGCAAATAAAACCCACCAGAGTCCATCAGCCACTTATAGCCCTTCACGTCGAACTCGCCAAGTGCGGAGTCGTAGAGTTGAAAGAAAACGGCTTTCTGGCGTTCGGAGCCGTCCGTGAGCCGCTCCGCCATTTCTTCGCGGCTCGGCAGCAACTTGAATTTGCGGCTTTCCGCGTCGTAAATCAAATCCGAAGGCAACTCCGGCATCTTTTTTGGAGTCATTTCTGCATTTGCGAGCATTTTAAGCCCGAGATCGCCGAAAAGGAGAAAAAATTCAAAAAAATGCCAAAGTTCCCGCATGTTCAACGAAACGGCCAGCACGCGGGAAAACACTGCCCCCGACGCAACTTAGAGGACTCAGACTGAATATATTCAACTGAATAACTTAATGAAAACTTATTTTAAGTTTTTATTTCAAAAAGTGAAAAAGCGGAGTCTTCCTGAAACGGACGGAGCTGCAGTGACACCTGAAATTGCTGCGCTGCTCACCAGCGGCCGCTGCTTTGCAGATCCGATTTGCAAACCCTAAACCCTAACAAATAAACCCTAAACCCTAACTCATAAACCCTAAACCCTAACTAGCAAAGCCTAAACCCTGAGTTTCCAAACTCTTTCCTTGAGTTTGTTCTGCTTCTAGTTGTCGCTACATGATTGCTGCTTCTGCTGCTGCGTCGGGCTAGTCGGCCAGCAGCTTCATCTCAGCTGAGCTTTCTGAGAAGGAAATTTTGCATATGACTTAAAAATGAAATTAAAAATGAGTTTTTCAGTTTAATTGCACCCCATGTCTCGCGAGAAGGCCCTGATCTCCCCAGCTTTCTGCTTGGTCTCGGGACTTTCAAGATTCATCCTGCGGATCGGAGTACAAGATCTCCCGCAGCTGCCGCCGCTGCGCAGCCGTCCAGTAAGTCCAGCAAACGACCCACCGCGTTTGCTTTCCTTGAAACAAATCAAAGACCCTCAGCTCTCGCGGATGCATCTCAACTTCCCCCCCGTCGGCGCCGCTTCCCCTGCTGCTGCTGCCGCCGCTTCCCCTGCTGCTGCTGCCGCCGCTGCTGCTGCTGCTGCTGCTGCTGCTGCTGCTGCTGCTGCTGCTGCAGTTGGGGTCCTTTTGCTGGCGGTGTTTCTGCAGCCAGCGCTGGGCCTCGGCCTCCATTAGCTGCTCCGTCTGCTTCCCCGCGAGGCGCATTCCTTGCTGGATTTGGCGGCGGAGTTCGTCTCGAGTGGAAGTTCTGGCGACGAGCGAAGTGAACCAGAGAAAGCGGGAGGCGTGGGCCTTGCTTTCGGTGTACATACACCGCAGAAAGGCCCCCTCGCCGCCCTCGCACACCAATTCGTGCGGCTTTCCAGCTTTTTCTCTCCAAGGGCTTTGGCCCACGGACTCTGGACTTGAGTAAAAAGGAGGATTGCAAACACAAGCAGCAAAGAGCCCGTCTTCGGCCCTCAAGACCCCCGCGAAGATCTGCTGCGGCTGCTGCTGCAGCCGCAGCTGTACGTACACCTCAAGCCCGTTCGCCCGCAGGTTTGCTGCTGCTGCTGCCAACGACTCTTCAGATATATCCGACCCCACAAAACGCCACCCGAAGTCCGCAAAACCCAACAGAGGGTACACGCAGTTCGCCCCCACCCCCACGTCCAAAATCCTCACGCCGCCCCCTCGCGGGGGCCCCACGTACCCCTCAGGGGCCCCCCCGGGGGCCCCCCCGGGGGCCCCTGAGGGGGCCCCTGAGGGGGCCCCCGGGGGGGCCCCTGAGGGGGCCGCTTGGGGGGGCCCCTGGGGGGCCCCGAGGGAACTGCCCTGCGGGGGCCCCTGTGGGGCCCCTTGCGGGGCCCCCTGGGGACTTTCCTGGGGGGGCCCCCCGGCGCCTGCGGCGCGTGCGGGGCACCCCTGGGGGCCCCCCTGGGGGCCCCTCTGGGGGCCCCCCTGGGGGCCCCCGTGGGCGGGGGGCCCCCTGAGGAGGAACTGCTGGCCGCCGGGAATGGGGGGCCCCCGGGGGGCCCCCAGCCCCTCCTGAGGAGACAACAAGTCGGCCAAGAAGTGAAGATAATTGCTGCGGTTTGGAAGAGTTGGAATTAAGAAGTTTTGGTTGGGAGGGAGCGAGAAGGCCAAGCTGTACATACACCTGAAGAGCGCGGCGCAGAGGGCCAGCTGGGCCTGTTTGGACTTGAAGTCAAAAAAGGATTTTCCGGAAGAAGAAAAAGAAATGAAAGGAGACAGACTGGGGGCCCTTTTGGCCAGCGCCGAGAAGTCCAGGGGGCCCCCGAAGAAGCGAGAACGCGGGTGCATCCGCTCGTTGTTGCTGCTGCTGCTGCTGCTGCTGCTGCTGCTGCTGCTGCTGCTGCGGAGGGGCCCGCGCGCCTCTGGAGCCGCTCGGCGCCGCTTGGACCTTCCCGGTGCTGCGCCTGCTGCTGCTTCCCAGAACGCGTCTTCTGCCGTGTCTGCTGCTGCTGCTGCTGCTGCTGCTGCTGCTGCTGCTGTGGGGCCCCCGCGGCGCTTCCAGCGGCCTCTGGGAGGCCCCACAAATGGACTAGCTGCTGCTTCTCCAGCAGCAGCAGCTGCTGCTGCTGCACCGCCATTTGCTGCCCCGCCTGGCTCGCCCACAGCAGCAGCAGCAGCGGCTGCTGCTGCTGCTTCATGTCCATCTGCTGCAGAGTCTTCCAC
>NW_013654151.1:20000-22500 GCF_000499385.1 Eimeria necatrix
TGTCCACTTTCTGCTTTTTACGTGCCCTGGGGGTGAAGCGTCGAAGGCTGGGGTTTAGGGTTTAGGGTTTGGGGTTTAGGGTTTGCGGACGGGCTAGGGTTTAGGGTTTAGTGGGGGTTGAGTTGGCTAGGGTTTAGAGGGTGAGGGTTTGCGCAGGGTTTAGGGTTTGAGGGTTTAGGCCCTCCCTCTCAGCTTCGCTGTGTGGCGGCAGCAACTGCTGGTGTGCCGCTCCAAACCCTAAACCCTAAACCCTAAACCCTAATTTGTAGCTCTTGAGGCTCTTTGCTGCCAGTCGGGACAAAGGCTGGGGTGCAGCAGCACAAGGTGCTGGCTCCCCACTGCTGCTGCTGCAACAGGCGCTGCTGCAGCTGCTGCTGCAGCTGCACTTCCTGCTGCTGCTGAAAGTGCTGCTGCTGCTGTTCTGCTGCATCGAACCACCTGCAGCTGCAAGCGACCCCGAAAGCAGCAGCAGCAGCAGCTGCTGCTGCTGCTGCTGCTTCGGCAGCAAGTGCAGCAGCAGCAGCTGCTGCTGCTTCGGCAGCAAGTGCAGCAGCAGCAGCTGCTACTGCTGCTGCCTCGGCAGCAAGTGCAGCAGCAGGAGCAGCAGCAGCCAGGGCAGGCAGGTGACTAGCTGGAGACACAAGGCGAATTCAGGGGCTACAGACAACGAGGGTTTAGGGTTTAGGGTTTAGGGTTTAGGGTTTAGGGTTTAGGCGGTGAGTTGTTTCCTGCTGTTGGCGTTGGGCGGTGGAATGACGACGTTTTGCCTGTAGGCGGCAGCAGCAGCTGCTGCAGCGGTGGCAGCAGCAGCAGCAGCAGCAGCAGCAGCAGCAGCAGGCGGAGCAGCAGCAGGAGAATAAGCAAATAAACTTCTTCTGTTTTCGCTAACCAAAAACCCTCCTTGAATGTCTGTCAAAGTGGCCCGGAGGTTTACAATGCGGCGTTCAATATCCAGCTCCATGGGGTCGCTGCTGCTGCTGCTGTTCCAGCTGCTGCTGCAGCCCTTGCTGCTGCTGCTGCTGCTGCTGCTGCTGCTGCGGCTGCCGCGGCTGCGGCTCCCCAGAGACCAGCCCAGCCCACTCGACAGCGGCAGCCGGCGACTCACGCTGCTGTTGCAGCGCAGCGCAGCAAGCAGGTCCTCCGCCTTTCTGCAAACACAGCAGCAGCAGCAGCAGCAGCAGCGGTAGCAGCAGCAGCAGCAGCGGTAGCAGCAGCAGCAGCGGTAGCAGCAGCAGCAGCAGCCGCAATTGGCAACAGCAACAGCAGAAGTACCAGACGCAAAAGAAATCAGGGACACGGCTTGGAAGCTGCATAGCAGAAGATAGCACCAGCAGCAGCAGCAGCAGCAGTAGCAGCAGCAGCAGAAGCAGCAGCAGCAGCAGCAGCAGCAGCAGCAGCAGCTCACTGCAGCTCCTGTTCTGCTGCTTGCGTGTCTCTAACAACGCATGCATCGAAGCCTCTGCGGACGCAGGCGAGGGTTTCCACAGAAAGTTCTTTTTTGTCTCTGAGCTGCAGCTGCTGCAGCTGCTGCTGCTGCCGCTGCTGCCGCTGCTGCTGCTGCTGCTGCTGCTGCTGCTGCTGCTGCTGCTTGCCTTTGGACGCAGGGGAGGTGCGGCTGCTGTGGCGGTAAGAGTAAAAGTCGTTGCTGCGCATGGGGATGATCACGTCAGTTTGCTTCTGCCGCGGCTGCTGCTGCTGCTGCTGCTGCTGCTGCTGCTGCTGCTGCTGCTGCTGCTGCGCGCAGCTGTGGTGTTGATTGTGGGGTGTATGTACACCTGGAGATGGCTTTCTCGTGGCCAGCTGCGTCTCCACTTGCGGACTTTTATTTTTTATTTTAATTTTTTCTTTTTCTGTTTTATCGGCGGTGAGCTCCTTGGCCAGCTGCCTGCTGTCTGCTGCTGCTGCTGCTGCTGCTGCTGCTGCTGCTGCTGCTGCTGCTGTGCTGAGGGCATCGTTCTGCAGCTCTTGAAAGCCCCCGCCGTCTGCTGCTGCTTTGTAAGCAGCAAGAGGACTATAAAACTCATTAATGGACTCCAAAGGAGAATTCAAAGAGTCCAAAGGCCCCTGCTGCGTCTCGCTGCAGATGCCGCTGTGGGGAGAGAAGGCAGCAGCGCCTTTGCCAGTAGAGGGGGTGGCCCGGGACAAAGTCTCGTCTTTCTGCTGCTGCTGCTGCTGCTGCTGCTGCTGCTGCTGCTGCTGCTGCAGCGGGAGGGAGCTGCAGGCGGGGGCCGCGGTGAGCCGCACCGCCCTTCTCTTGGAGTGCATGCAACCCATCTTGAGGGTTTAGACAAAAAAAGAATTTAAAGAACAAGAAGAGCCTCTGTGGAAGAAGAAATGCCAATTGAACTGAGACCGCGGAAGGCGCAGTCGAGCAAAGTGGAGTGACGCGGGACAAGGCCAGGGAACCGACAGCTCCCTGACGCCACCGAGGAATTAAAAATTGAAATATAAAATAAAAGACAAAAAGAAAAGACGAAACACAAAATGAAGAAAGAAAGAA
>NW_013654151.1:27500-32500 GCF_000499385.1 Eimeria necatrix
GTTTGGGGTTTAGGGTTTAGGGTTTAGGGTTTGGGCGTGCTGCAGGGCTTCCCTTGACGCAAATCCAAATGCAAAGCTGGTAAGAAAACACAGCGACGCCGCTCTAAACCCTAAACCCTAATCCCTAAACCCTAATCCCTAAACCCTAATCCCTAAACCCTAAACCCTAATCCCTAAACCCTAATCTCCCTAAACCCTAAACCTTCAGCTTGAGACGCTTCCACGGGGTTTAGGGGCAGCGTATTATGCCCTGCACGCTTACCACGCCGAACCACTCTTGCTTAGGGTTTAGGGTTTAGGGTTTAGGGTTTAGGGTTTAGGGTTTAGGGTTTAGGGTTTCGTTTTGTGTACAGTTTGTAGTAATGGTGGCGACGCCTCTCGTGATGAACTCTCTTCAATACTGGCTGACGGACAGCTTTATAAAAAGAAGAAACCCCCCCAAGTAAATGCAAACCCTAAACCCTAAACCCTAAACCCTAAACCCCTAACCCTAAACCCTGATGGCTGGCAGAGAAGCGCAGGCCCTAAACCCTAGCCAGGTCTTCACGGCAGCGGCGTAAACCCTAGCTTTGCTGTGGAGGCTCAGCCCCCCTCAGACCCACCCCCAACCCTAAACCCTAAACCCTAAACCCTAAACCCTAAACCCTAAACCCTAGATTTGGCTGTGGGACGTGCTGCAGCCGAGAGATACCCATTTATGACGTTGTGCAAACAGCAGGGGATATTCCCAGCAGCAGCAGCCGCCGCGAATAATGAAGTGTGCCCAATACAGCAGCAGCAGCAGCAGCAGCAGCTGCTGCTGCTGCTGCTGCAGCAGCAGCAGTAGCAGCAACAGCAGCTGCAGCAGCAGCAACGGCAGCTGCAGCAGCAGCAGCTGCATCAACAGCAACAGCAGCAGCAGCAGCTGCAGCAGAAGCACCTGCAGCAGCTGCAGCAGCAGCAGCTGCAGCAACAGCAGCAGCAGCAGCAGCTGCTGCTGCAGCAGCAGCAGCAGCAGCTGCTGCTGCAGCAGCAGCAGCAGCAGCAGAAATGATAGGAAACCAAGTGCTTTCGAAACCTCAGGCGTGGTTTGTGCTCATGGCTGAGGTGTACGTACACCCCAAGCAGGTCAAATGAAAACAGAAGTGAAATGAAACATTTATTTAATTATCTTTTTATTCACATTTATTTATTTATTTATTTATTTATTTATTTATTTATTTGTTCACATTTATTTATTCATTTATTTATTTATCTTTTTATGCGGTGTTCGCTATTCATTCTTTTACCCCGCTTCTTCTGCTTCGAATTCATGCAAGTCCAGTTTAGGTTTTAGGGTTTAGGGTTTAGGGTTTAGGGTTTAGTTGGGAGGCAAACGGGAAATTAGGGTTTTGTTTTGTCGACTAGAAGCGGAATTTGTTCATCTTTTGCAAAACAAAAGAAATGAACTTTTAATATTTTTGCAAATTGAAAAATTCAAGTTTTTGCATGCATTCATGCATACACCCGGGAAGCCGGAAAGCTGAACATCGGGGGAAAGCGGAGGCGAATCGAATTTGAATTTGCCTTTTTTTAAATTAATTTTATTTATTTAAATCACTTTTATTTATTTGAATTCCTTTTATTTATTCAAATTGCTTTCACTCGTTCAAATCAATTCAAAATATCCTCCAGCTTTCCAGTTTCCGGCGAAGTCCGCTGCTCGCTGCAGTTCAAGTTCCGGAAAGCGGGATTTCTGGAGGCGCGGGCCGCGCAAAGAGCTCCGGGAAAAGCGCAGAAGTTGTTTTCATTTATTTAAATATTTTAAATTAAAATAAAACGGAATTTGAAAGCAAAACGCGGCCTCGAGGCGGCTGCGCTGGGGTGTCTGTACACCTCGGCGGCGGCGACCGCCGGGCGCCGCGCCGCGACTTCCCGCGGTGGAAAGCGGCACTAAAAACGCGAAATTTCGGGAACTTCTCCTGAAATGGAGAAGTATATTTAAAAGCAAAGTTGGAAAAGAAAAAAAAGTCCATTTGCGCGGCTTTTCGACGGCGTATCGCTCGCGGGCGTGTAGGCGGCGGCGGAAGCATCGTTTCGCGCTGCTGCTGCTGCTGCTGCTGCTGCTGCTCTTCTTTCAGCATTTCTTTTCTTTTATTTCTTCATTTGGTGTTGTATTTATTCATTTTCATTTCACTTTTACTTCCCTTTTTCTTTTTCTTCTTTCGCCGCCATGCAGCCGCAGATCGCAGGTACGTTTGCTGCAGCCGACTAGCCGTTGCTGCTGCTCCTCTTTTCCGGTTTTTTTAATTCCGCCAGTTTTATTTCTTTTAATTTCCTTTTAACCTCCCTTTTAGCTTCTAACAGCTCCTCTAAACCCTAATTTAGGGTTTCCGCGCGGAGGCCTCGCGCGGCTGCTGCTCCTCGAGGCTTCTGCTGCTGCTTGGCTCACTAGCTGGCTCGAGTTGCTGCCAACAGCAGCAGCAGAAGCAGCAGCCGCATTAGCAGCAGCAGCAGCAGCACTGAAGCGTCCCTGCTGCTGCTGCTGCTGCTGCTGCTGCTGCTGCTTTTTGTGATCTCTTTTGCTTCTTTGCTGCTCTCTCTGCTGCTGCAGGCACTTCCGCCTACAGCAGCAGCAGCAGCAGCAGCAGCTGGGGGAGCTGCAGCAGCACGGGCCCTGTGTTTTGGTCTTACTCCTACGGCAGCAGCAGCACGGCTCCTGCTGCAGCAGCTGCTGCTCCTGCTGCAGCAGCAGCTGCTGCTGCTGCTGCAGGCCAGCAGCAGCAGCAAACTGAAGTGGACACAGATGAACTTAACAGATTAGTTGCTGCTGCTATGTACCAAAGCATCAAGGAGTCCATGCCTTACATTCTGCAGGTAACAAAAATAAATAAATAAATTAAATAAATAAATAAATAAATAAATAAATAAATAAATAATTAATTAATTAATTAATTAAATTAAATAATTAATTAATTTAATTAATTAAATTAATTAATTAAAATCTAATTAGTGCATGCTTTTGCTTCAGCTTTATTCATTAATAAGCAGCTGCTGGCCTCAACCAGTTAAATAAATAAATAAATAAATAAATAAATAAATAAATAATGATAATTATTAATAAATTGATTTATTAAATAATTAAATAAACAATTTAAAAGAAATAAATAAAGTGGAATTTATTTAACTAATTGATCGAGCTGTAGTTACACCCCAAACTAATTGGAGTGTACGTACACTCCAATTTAAACTCTTTCAACTAATTTAATTTGGAAGAAATAAATTTAAAATATTTATCTTTCAAAACCCTTAAAAGTCAATCAATCAGTGACAAATTCTTAAGAAATGGCTGCTTTGCTGCTGCTGCTGCTGCTGCTGCTGCTGCTGCTGCTGCTGCTGCGCTGGGGTGTACAGACACAGTACAACTGCACGGCGGAGTCTTGCCCGTGGCTGCAGCAGCAAAGTGCTGCAGCAGAGCAGCAAAGTGCTGCAGCAGAGCAGCAAAAGGAGACAAAAAGAACAACAAAAGAAAGAAAAGGTTTAATTGCATTTGAGGAAATTCGAAAAGAAACGAGCAAACAAAGACAACGGAGAGGCTGCTGCTAGACTGCTGCTGCTGCTGCTGCTGCTGCTGCTGCAGCAGCAGCAGCAGCAGCAGCAAGTGGCACTGCAAATGCAAATCAGTAATTGCTGCTGCAGCAGCTCCATTAAGGTAAAAGTGGAATTTAAATAAATTTAATTATTTCCAAATTCCACCATTTGGCGAAGTCCATTTTTGCTGCTAAGAAGTGGTTCTTTGCTGCAGCAAAAAGGCCTTTGAAGTGTAAATAAAAGTGGATTGAATTGGCGAAAAGAATAATTTGAATTCTGGAAAAAGTCAATTGAATTCAAATGAAAAGAAAGTTCTTTTCTTTTTCTTTTTGGCCAATCTTTTCCCACTTTGCATTTAAATTGGCTTTGCGTTTTATTTAAGTGGCTTCGAGCAGCAGCAGGTGCAGCAGCAGATACAGCAGCAGCTGCAGCAGCAGGTGCAGCAGCAGATGCTGCAGCAGGTGCAGCAGCAGATGCTGCAGCAGGTGCAGCAGCATATGCAGCAGCAGATGCAGCAGCAGGTGCAGCAGCAGGTGCGGCAGCAGATGCTAGAGCAGGTGCAGCAGGTGCAGCAGCTGCTGCAGCAGGTGCAGCAACAGGTGCAGCAGCAGCTGCTGCAGCAGCAGCTGCTGCAGCAGCAGCTGCAGCAGCAAAAGAAGACCGGGCGCCGGGGAGCTGAAGTGGGGCGAGCAGTGCAGCAGCTGAGTGTTTGCCGCTGCAACTGCGAATTAAAACAAAACAAAAATAAAACTAAAAATAAAAATAAAAATATAAATATAAATAAAAATATAAATAAATAAAAATAAAAATAAAAAGACTTTTAATTGCATTTGAAGAAGCAAATGCGCCCCAGGTGTCTGCGCAGACACCCCAGCCCGCAGCTGTCTGTACACCCCAAACCGAATTTCTTCTTTTCCATTTTTAGGTTTTCTCCAGCGCGCCGAACTTGCAGTTAATTAGTTCACTTCTCTTTCATTTCACTCCATAGCTAGCTAGCTAGCTAGCTAGCTAGCTAGCTAGCTGGCTAGCTAGCTAGCTGGGTGGCTAGCTAGCTGGCTGGCTGGCTAGCTAGCTAGCTGGGTGGCTAGCTAGCTGGCTAGCTGGTTGGAATGCCTAGCTAGCTAAGTAGCTTAATAGCTAGACTGTTTAAATAGCTGGCTAGCTGGCTAGCTAGCTAGCCATCTCCAGCTGGCTAGCTACAGCCTTAGCTGTGACTCATGTAGCTCGCCAAGGAGTAGCTAGCTAGCTAGCTAGCTAGCTAGCTAGCTAGCTAGCTAGCTAGTTATTTAAATAGTCTAGTTATTTAGCTGCCTAGCTAGCTAGGTATTTCAACTAGCTAGCTAGCTAGCTAGGCACTCCTTGGCGAGCAGGAAGTGCCCAGCTAGCCACAGCTGCAGCAGCAGCTAGCCACAGCTGCAGCAGCAGCTAGCCACAGCTGCAGCAGCAGCTAG
>NW_013654152.1:0-1540 GCF_000499385.1 Eimeria necatrix
GCACAACTGGCCGACATTGTTTCCGAGCCTGTAAAGGTATCACTGTTGGGCCCAAGCGGAGATTAGGAAACCCCGCCGTATGCACCTGCAATTGGATACATTGTACGCGTCAGACTATTGGCGTGTGTGCACATGAACTGTTTGAATAAGTGCCTGTTGTTCATTCGTCTGGGGCATCAAAATCCGACGGGGGGACCTACTGAGCATCACGCGTCAACCGCTGCATCATTCCTTCGTCGTGGTATCTGTATCGCGCCGCAGAAAAGCTTGTCACCTGAATAGGATTTTGCGGTGACCTCGCCGTCCAGCGAGTGCGTTTCGTGAATGACGAAGTATCGAAAAGCAGTTGTGGTAGCGGATATGCACTCAATCTCGCCGTATAGAACGTACGTTTGGTGAATGAAGAAGTATCGAAGAGCCGTTGTGGTAGCGGATATGCACTCAGTCGTTTATTGTTTAGTGTGTTTTTGCTTTTGCTTTTACTTCCCGTTCGCAGCGGTTCCAGATATTCATGTCAGCCTTTGCCGCAAATTGGGATGCTGTGGTGCGCAAGTACTTTGAAGACACTTAACCTTTTTGTGTGTTTTGCAGCCTCAGTAGCTGTCCTCACGAAGGAGGTGCTTGAAAAGCGCAACGGTATTTGAAGTTTTGCGTGGCAAGTTTCTGTTTTATCTGCAGTCAACACCGAGCAGTACTGAGGAGAGAAAGAGTAGCATTCACTTGCTCATCGCCTTCAGGTCGGCTGTGTTCCCTGCAGTGGAGCTGTGAGCGGTTGTGACAGGCTGCGTGTTTCGAGCAACGATGCATAAAGTCCGCCTCAAAGACGCATGTACCTCATCCATGCTTCGACGTTGCGCCAGCAGCACAAAGGGAGATGAACGAATACAGGATAAGTACTAATTGTCTAAATAACGCGCACTTAGTGCCATCTGGGAACATGTTGCAGTTCTGTTCTGGCCCACGTTCCGACGAAAGAAATGTGCCAGTTTCAGAATCATGTTTGCTCTTCTGTGCCGCGCTTCAAGCTTGTAGTAGCAGCTGACGATGACTGTAACGGTTTGGCGTGTAAAGGTCGCACAGTTGTGGGGTTACATTCGTGGATCGGTTGTTGCGACGTGATGAAGAGAACTGGGAGGCATTCATTGGAATCACGTTCGAGGCAAAAACGACTCAAACGTTGTGGCAAAGCTCTTTGTATTGTGGTTCGCAGGGCTACAGTCGTCGCACAAGGGTATGACTCAGTCAGGCTTTCCAAAATTATTTCTCTCATGGATCTCGTATAGCTCCTTACACATGCATGCAGTGCGCGATGGAAAGAGCATTTGCCCAGCTAGACTGCAGTTGTCGGCTGTTCTGGTTTTCCCACAACTGGCCGAGATTGTTTCCGAGCCTGTAAAGGTATCACTGTTGGATCCAACTGGAGATTAGGAAACCCCGACGTATGCACCTGCAGTTTGATACAGTGTAGGCGTCAGGCTGATGGCGTGTGTGCATATGAGCTTTTTGAATAAGTGCCTGTTGTTCATTGCATGTCAGGATC
>NW_013654153.1:0-1634 GCF_000499385.1 Eimeria necatrix
GCCGGCCAGGGCAAGCCTCCCTCCCTTAGGGACTAGGAGGCGAGCTCCCAGGAGGGTGCGAAACAGACAGACAGATTTTGATAAACTCGTGATTTTGTATTCTTAATCGCTTTAGCTGAAGTTTCTAGGAAATGGACTAGCGTAGGGAGCAGTTTATAGACCCTGCCCAAGGGACTGAGAGCACGTAGTCGCAGCTGCGGGCGCAGTGCACTACATTTGGGGGCTGTTCCGGGATAATTGAAATATTTTTTTCTTCGAACCTGGAAGATGAAACACGACGTCTGAAAGACTGTCCCTAGGCATCTTCGCTCGGTAAGGGATGCACCTTCGCAACGGACGCGTCATCGGCCCCACTCCGCAGGAGACTCCATCTATGTCAGTCGACAGAATGCCCAGCGGGACCCCCGCCCATCATCGCCACGCGACTCCTAAGCCCACCGTGGGTGGCAGAGCGGCCGCACGGGCACAAAGAGGTGCCCCCACAAGCGATTCCTCTGCCCAATGCTGCACCAGGAGACTGGCCCTTCACCTCGTGGGAACAATTCCATACGGCTGTGAGTGCGCTAAGGACCGTTATGGGGGGGACCATGGAGCCCGGCGATAGGACTCCCATCCTGCCAGAAGACGGCAGCACAATGCAGCCCTTTCTGCTGCGCATCGAGCGCCGGTACGCGCTGAAGGGAATGGAGCCGCGCGAGTGGGGAAACGCGCTCATAGACCATCTCGTGGGGCCGGCTCTAACGTATTGGATGTATCTACAGCGAACTATCGATCTAAGCGACTGGACGACCGTAAAGCACCGGCTTTTGGAACGGTTTAACAGAACAATGTCACCGAGCGAAACGCTATCTGAGTTGGCTAAAGTGCGATGGAATGGTAACCTGAAGGAATACACGGAGCGGTTTGCGACTGTAGCGGAGCGGGGCATGAGTCTTACCCCTGCTGAACTCGCGGAATACTACTGCACAGGGCTACCGACTGACCTCCACCTCTCAATAACTAATGAGGGACACATGAAATACCCGACGTGGGAACAAGCGGCGACAGCCGCAGCACGGTTCTACGAGCCCAAGCAGAGCTTGCTGGAACTCCGCGAAAGAAACAGTCGAGCCCTTAGGGCTGCCCTACAAGCTAATGGACCCCGTGGGCGCCAGGAAATAGGAAATCGCTCTGGGGGAGCCCGAGGAAACTGTTTTGAGTGTCAGGGATGCGGACACCCGGCACGCGTCTGCCCCAGCAAAGAGGAACGCACCAAGCGTCCGGGGGAAACCTGCAAGAGATGTGGAGGTGTGGGACACTATGCTCGGGACTGCGCCACGTATGAACGCGGCATGCCTGAGCCGGTGGACCAGCGCGGTGGAGCGCCCGCCCGTCCTAGCACTGAAACGACGGAGCGATTAAACTTGCGGGCCTAGGCGTAGTTGGAGACGAGCGTTCTAGGCCGCGTAGTCATGGCAAGGGGATGATGTGCGCGGTGGCGACAGGCCCCAATGCCATTCCAGTCTCCTTTGAGAGGAGAAACCGACTCCTCAGCACTGTGGAAGGAACTAATACGAGCAAGGAACACGAGGAAGAGACTCGACCGCTCTCGGAATTGCGGTGGAAGTCTGGGCCAACGTCGATCCTGAGTGAGG
>NW_013654154.1:0-1116 GCF_000499385.1 Eimeria necatrix
GACAAAAAGTGTCACGCACTGCCGAGCTTTGCGCACATATTGCGATACTGTTGCTGCTACAATTCAGGAGTAAGATGCTTCCTCTATCATACCCCTTCACCTGCCACTTACGCTGCCAACAGCTCACCAGAAACGCGGCAACAACAGAGCTTCGAACGCACTCAGCTCTGTAACAGCCAGTAAACACAACTGGCTGTAGATTCACTCACAGTCTGTGACAAGCAACAAATTCTAGTTGGCAAAGCTCTCAAGCGTGGACAGACCACTGGAGTAACTGCGCTAGCGACGATGGCATAGCGGTGCAGCGTTGCACGACGATGCAATCAGTGACAGATGATCTCTAACGACCGGTCGCACGGAGGATGCGAAAAGAAGCGTTGCGGCATTGGTGCCTTTGAGCAGAACTACAGACTGCCTTGATGCTTTCATGGGCTACCACGCGAACTAAGAGCGTTACACTTCGGTCTATGCAGAGCTAAGCTGGGCTAACAGTGTCTGAAATGCTGAACCGTCGTCGTTATATACGCAAACATCACCCACAGCAATGTTTAAGGGTTTCCTCCTCACTGCAGTGTATTTTGTCTCGGGTCAACTGCATACTACGCTACAGAAAAGCCAGCAAAATGCGCCTCCTCTTAGCGCGCAGTGATAGTTGTCTCCATCGAAGAGCTCAGCGTAGCCGCGTTGGAAGCGTCGAAACGCCCAACCCTCAAGATAACCCGTGCTTCTAAGAGTCCTAGCTTAAAACGCAGCATGCAAATAAGACGCCGTGCATTTTTTGCGCGCACGAAAATAGCAATGTCACAAACGCTTTGGGGCGCACCTTCTTCTTTGCTCGCGGAAAACTCCCGCTACCCAAATCAAGTTGCATTCAGTTGAGCATGCATGTAGCGAGAGAAAAGCAACCTTTGTTAAAGCGCCAAGCCCAAAGCCGAAGAGTGTTTATCTCCACAGACCCGCTGCAGGCAAAGAACACTGCAGCCTTCAGCCCGCGAAAGCTCTGCGCACATCTCCACCAGCATACCAGCATACCACCAAAATTCAGACAGAAAAGTCACCAGCGAAGCAAACACTCGTCTAAGGACAATCAAAAACCCGTTTGGCCTGGAAACAGGC
>NW_013654155.1:0-1373 GCF_000499385.1 Eimeria necatrix
TGACGTAGCATATGACCTCAAGAGGTTCAGGATCGCCTTATCGTGGGCAGGAGGTATGTCGATCAAGGTTTGCGTGCCATTAACTCATGTACTGTCAAGAGGTTAGGGAGTCAATCCGATTCCATGCGCATGTCGTGACTAGCTTGAGGCCGTCTGCAATGTGCACCATGAGCAACTGTTATGATTGTGTGGCACTTTTAGTGCACAGCGTGTTTGCGCCTTTTATGCATGAGATGGTTTTCACGTCTTGAATCCGCATGAGAATGGCGTTGACACGTTTATGTGTGCGTGCAAATTAAATCGTACATTTGCTGACCGAGATGTTCCAATCTTTCTTTTAGGCGGATAGATGCGAGTTAGGAGCTTTCAGGAACGCTCTCTGGCCGTGGAAGGAGCTTATATATCTCAGCATATGCTTTGTTGTGCCTCCACAGCAAACGCGCTTCTTATTCCATTTATTTTACTGCATCTCGTGGCGTGCTCGTGGGACGGCCTCCTGCGTGCTCAGGACGCAGAAGGTCTTACTGATCACGTGCTTCAGAACTAAGACTAGCGCAAGCGTTTTCCTTCGGATGCGCAGCTCAGCTTTGACAGAGTTGTCACAATGTAAGTGTGCAGTGCGATGCTTTACGCTAGTGAATGGAAAGGCACTTCGGGTAGTTTGTTTGCGATGAAGAACAAACGCTTGCAAAATTTTGCTCTACGTTGCTTGTGTCATTGAGGATCGCCGTTGAATTTGGTTTCTAGGCCATGACGATTTTATTTCATTGGCCCGTCCTGCCGGCCATTATGCTTTTCCAGTCCACAAGCTTTCTACTCTTTGCCACAAATCACCAATGTTCCAGTCTGCGTCAAAGCCTTCACGTGTTCCGAAATTATTCGTGGCACGACTTGTCTGCTGTTTGTATTTTTCGAAGTAGAAGAGGTGCGCACCACTCTGTGTTGAAATGAAGCTGAGTGGGGTTGCTGCATGTACGCCGCTCATATCTGACATGTGCGCGATGAGCTCAAACAGGAAGGGCGTTAGTCTGCCTTGTGGTTGTGACGTAGCATGTGACCTCAAGGGTTTCAGGATCGCCTTATCGTGGGCAGGAAGTATGTCGATCAAGGTTTGCGTGCCATTAACACATGTACTGTCGAGAGATTAGGGAGTCAACCCGATTCCATGCGCGTGTCGTGATTAGCTTGAGGCCGTCGTGCAATGTTTGCACCATGAGCAAATGTTATGATTGTGTGGCATTTTTAGTGCACAGCGTGTTTGCGCCTTTAATGCATGAGATGCTTATCACAGCTTGAACCTACATGAGAATGGCGTTGACACGTTTATGTGTGCGTGCAAATTGAATCGCACATTTGCTGACCGAGATGTTCCG
>NW_013654156.1:0-1276 GCF_000499385.1 Eimeria necatrix
ATCAGGTTAAGTAGAGGCTTCAACGCACACTGGAAGCATGCTTATGCGTAGCAAAGAGTAGAAAGCTTGTGGACTGGAAGAGCGTAATGTCGAGCATGGCGTGCCAGACAAATAAAATCGTCTTGACCTAGAAACCAAATTCAAGGGCAATCGCTAATGCCACAAGCAACGTAGAGCGGAATCCTGCAAGCGCTTGTTCTTCATCGCAAACAAACTACCCTGCGTGCCTCTTCATTCACTAGCTTAAAGCATCGCACTGCAAGCAAGCCCTTGTCGACGCACACTCTGTAGGTAATAAAGTGGTTACAGTCTGCAGCAAAACAACTGGCGAACGTCTTTCTTGTTTGAGCTCGGCATGTATTCCTCAAACATAAGCAGTGCACTTGCAGCAACGGCACTCAGCTTCATGTCAAAACAGAGTGACGCGGACCTCTCCTACTTCGAAACGTACAAACAGCAGACAAGTCATGCCACGAATGGCTTCAGGTTAAGTAGAGGCTTCAACGCACACTGGAAGCATGCTTATGCGTAGCAAAGAGTAGAAAGCTTGTGGACTGGAAGAGCGTAATGTCGAGCATGGCGTGCCAGACAAATAAAATCGTCATGACCAAGAAACCAAATTCAAGGGCAATCCCTAATGGCACAAACAACGTAGAGCGGAATTCTGCAAACGTTCGTTCTTCATCGCAAACAAACTACCCTGCGTGCCTTTTCATTCACTAGCGTAGAGCATCGTACTGGACAGTCGCATTGTGAGAACTCACTCAAAGCTGAGCCGCGCATCCGAAAGAAAACGCTTGCATTAGTCTTAGTTCTGAAGAACGTGAGCAGCAAGACCTTCTGTGTCCTGAGCACGCAGGTGGCCGTCCCAAGAGCACTCCATGAGATGCCGTAAAGCAAATCGAATAAGCAACGCGTTTGCTGTGGAGAAACGATAAAGCATATGCTGAGATAAATAAGCTCCTTCTACAGCCAAACAACGCTACTCAAACCTCCTAACTCGCATCTATCTGCCTAAAAGGAAGATCGGAACATCTCGGTCAGCAAATGTGCGATTTAATTTGCACGCACACATAAACGTGTCAACGCCATTCTCATGTAGGTTCAAGCTGTGAAAAGCATCTCATGCATTAAAGGCGCAAACACGCTGTGCACTAAAAATGCCACACAATCATGATAACATTTGCTCATGGTGCACACATTGCACGACGGCCTCAAGCTAATCACGACACGCGCATGGAATCGGATTGACTCCCTAATCTCTCGACAGTACATG
>NW_013654157.1:0-1113 GCF_000499385.1 Eimeria necatrix
TCCGCTGGGGCCCTTCGTCACGCAGCTGAGCAACTTGGCTTCTTTTTTATCTTTTTACTTTTATTTATTTTTTTATTTTATTTATTTATTTATTTATTTATTTATTTATTTATTTATTTTTTATTTATTTCATTATTATTTATTTATTTATTTATTTATTTATTTATTTATTTATTTATTTATTTAAGAGGCGCTCAACGAGTTACTCGCCAGCGTTTCTTGCGCAGCCGCAGCTCTCAAACCCTAAACCCTAAACCCTAAACCCTAAGCCCGGGACCCTAAGCTCTAAACCCTAATCTCTGAACCCTAAACCCTAAACCCTAAACCCTAGGCCTGAAGGTGCTTCCGGTCAGGCCCTGAAGTGACTATGCCGAAACGCTAAACCCTAAACCCTAATCAGCCGTAAACCCTAAACCCCCGGAGCATCTTGTGGCTCCTGGGGTCTCCAGACACTATCTTAGGGTTTAGGGTTTAGGGTTTAGGGTTTAGAAATCAGAGTCAAAACTGACGCTGCATTGATAGATTAATTCATTTTTTAGATCAAACTAAACTGCTGCTATTGTCTGCTGCTGCTGCTGCTGCTGCTGCTGCTGCTGCTGCTCTCATATTGGGGGCCCCAAGGGGGCCCCGGGGGGCCCCCAGGGGGCCCCCAGGGTATTAAAGCCTGCTGCATCATTGATGCTGAGTTTATTTTATTTTCCATCTTATTTTAGGGTTTTATTTCAAAAATGTAATGTGTAAGAACACTGGGATAAGGGTTTAGGGTTTAGGGTTTAGGGTTTGGGGTTTAGGGATTGGGGCTCACGACTGGCCACAGGGCTTCAAGCAGCAGCAGCAGCAGCAGCAGCAAAGCCGTGAGCAGCAGCAGCAACAACAGCAGAGTCATCATCATCATCAGCGTCAGCAGCGACAAAGCCATATCCAGCAGCAGCAGCAGCAGCAGCAGCAACAGCAGCAGCAGCAGCAGCCACAGCAGCAGCAGCAACAGCTGCAGCAGAAGCCGCACACTTGTGCCTTCTCTCCCGCACGGCCTCACATTTCCAGGATCCGTAGGGTTTAGGGTTTAGGGTTTAGGGTTTATGGTCCAGGGTTTTCAGTTTGGGGCGTAGGGTT
>NW_013654158.1:0-1114 GCF_000499385.1 Eimeria necatrix
ACCCTAGGTGTGCATCCTGTCTGATGCTATGTTATTGCTACATGCTGTGAACATGCAGTGAAGCGCGCAGCACAATAGTCCGAGATGGGAAAACGTGCTTAGGGTTTTATTGGCATCTTTGTGGGATCGACGACACGAATATTTAACACTGAGACTTACGAGATTCAGGACTGCATTTTCGCGCCAGAAAACATCTTGCACTGGAATCAAGCTTGTGCGCACTGCACGTAGAGGACACGCGCGTAGGAAAGGCTTCTGTGCGCTTTTTCCGTCTTTTTTACACGGGCGTGAACGCAGGAGGAGACACCGCGTTGAAACATGTTTGTTGGAATGTACGATTCAGACAAAGACACTGCGTCAAAATGTGTGCGTTAGACTGCAATTCTATCTGAAGGCGAGAAGGACTTTGATTACACGACAAAACCTCAGTGAAGAGTGCAGGGATAAATCTGGATGAAACTGCAGCGCCGTGAGAATTGTACAACTGTATGACTGTTGGTTATAGCATACGCAGTGTTTCTGGCTTGTCACTTCTAACCGCGAGCTGGAAAACGTAAAATTTTTCCTGATGCCTTCCAGACGTTCAAGCAGAGATGGATCCTCAGAAGCCTGTGTTGTACCTCAGGGGGTACGTTTTCACGGTCTAAAACGCGCATATATCTCAAACGCTGCTTGTTTGCAGAGGTTTAAAAATTGTTTAGAGCACCTTGCCCTTGAATTCACCTTTTTTCATTTGAACCCTACTGCCCTGGGCAAGACAGAGTAACCGAGGATTCACGCGCGCGTGTATCTGGCTCGTGACGTATATCTAGCATTTGGAAAGCCAGTTGTTGCTTGTCAGTGGCTCGTTGTCATTCATTTTGGCCCACCGGTGCTGACGCGGAAGCAGAAAATATCGCATTTCATCGCCGCTCATAAATTAAGCTGGTACGTCTTCGGCTATAGCAACGCATAGACACGTTTGAACACACATGCATTAAAACAAAGCGCTGCTGTGATGAATTCGGTCTTCGAAATCTAGTAGCCACCCTAGTCACCGTGGCACTTTTGGAAGTGGGGACCATTTAGTCTGTTGGCTAGGTACATTGGACTGCATTTACATGATTTCATGGAA
>NW_013654159.1:0-1416 GCF_000499385.1 Eimeria necatrix
CTCCGCAGAGCGCACGTGCCATCTAAGCGCGATTCTTTTTCTCATGAATGGCATTTATAATGCCCTGTGACGTACCCACTATCCATAACAGGGTACCGTTCATGTGCACAATCCAGCGTCGAATGCATGAATCGTACTTCTGCATGTATGTCAATCTTTATCCATGCGCAAATACAAAGCTCTGATGACACAAACTGGGACCCGCAAAGCGCGCCAACATTCGAGAGGGGCACGTTCTTCGAATACAGATATAACAAAAGAGCTAAGTTAAGCGAGATCGTTTCTACAAAGTTGCCCTATCCATGTCATCAAAGTACAGCACATTCCAGGCAGAGCCAGCAGCATCCACGATTGCACCAGAGCTCCTCATGTGCAGTTCTTAATTTGCCCACAACTCCTATAGCAGACATTTTTTCGTCACAACGTAAGCATCAAACAAGCGACATTGCAGCAGAAAAGCAAACAAGAACAGATATTTCTTGACAAGCACAACGCGGAACATAGTGAAAAACGCAGTTATCACGGCAACACAAGATCACTGCCAGTCACTTTTTTGCTATGCAGTCGAGAACGCACATGTACACGCTGTCTACGTCGGCTGCATCACAGTACGACTGTGATGCAGCCGACGTAGACTAGCACCGTGGGTGTCCTTTCCTGTGCTGCGCTTGCTGGGAGTTGCCGGTAGCACTTTCCAGCTCCGTATTTCGCATCTTCTACGAAGCATGCTCGATAATCTGCTCGGAACGTGCAGCAGTGCAGCACTGTGGATTGTTTCCTCTTTAAAAATTGAGGCAACCCTCCCACTCTTTCTGTTCTACGCGAACAGACGTGAAGTGCAGCAGAAGTTAGTAGAGGCGTTAATGCTGAAAGTACAGCGCTGCAAAGATCGGCAGCTGACAAATAAAGTGTCATAAGGTGGTCTTCTATGAGAGGGAACTGTGTACATGCGCTGATCTTCTGCAAACGTGTCGTGATGGCGTATAGCCCTCGAAAATCTTTTTGAGAACCAATCCTCACGGTCTTTGCAGAGTCCAACGCAGCGCAAGAGAATGATGCAATATCCAGCACCCAGTTCACATTTCCAATACTCTGTTTGCTATTCTGAACTCTGCCCTGTGAAGTTCAGTCTGTGTTCCCATTCCTGCTTCATGTCAGGCACAAGTAGCGCTGCAGTAGATGTGCACCTTCGACCAACCGCGGCTACATTAGAAGTAGGCCAATCGGAGTTGAGCGAAGGAACGCTGGCAGAACTGAACTAAGTAGCTTACGTCGGCACCACGTACCTTAGGATGCTCACAAGAATTCTAAAAAGGATATCCCTCGCATGTCCAAAGCTAACACTTACCGACTTTGTTGCAGGCTTCTACTGCAAAGTTCCTACTTTACCTACAACTCTCACAGCACGTTTTTTTT
>NW_013654160.1:0-1127 GCF_000499385.1 Eimeria necatrix
GTGACACCGGCGAGATTGCTGTTGCTGAATACATACAATACTGAGTATCGAGCGCAACGTTCATCACGGGGCGATCCAAACTGTCAAAGAATGCTACAGGGGTTACGCTCATGCTGGCATTTCAAGGCCGCGGCCTGCCATGCCGTATTTACATACCTTTTGCGTACGCGGGGGAGTACATTAGCACGTTCAGAGGGAATAAATGGGCGGCGCGTCATACTTGCAGTGGCAGTAGACTTTGTTTTCTGTCGTCCATGTTTCTGTAGCTTGGAATTCTTTGGACGCGTGAGTCCATTGTCTTAACACAATAACATATTCAACTAACACAGGAACACATTCATTATACAGGACTGTTTATTTGCATGCATGAGGTCCCCGGTGGAGGTACCACACCATTAAGCAGTATTGATACGTAGGAAATCGAGTAGAACCGCGCCTTGTGTAAACAACAGGAGCATCTGCAAAACAGCGATAGCGGAAATTTACCAATCTCCACGTTGTGCTTGTTGGTGTCAGTGTACCACAACTGGGCTGTTGCAAAAGCATTGATGATCAAGGCAAGTCAAGTTGCAGTAACATGAAACAAACATGAGTGCTAAACAAGAGACATGCAGATCTGTAGATCTGTGAAGATCCAATGCTCAGCTATCAGGAGGTCCAGCTATGCCAATTGTGTCTCCCAAGCCCACCACAAGGTGTTGATGCCTTGCCTTGGGCTGATTGCGAACGAGACCATACAGCTACAGCGTAAGAGGTTCAACGTGAATTCCGCGCGCATCATTGGGGTGAATACACGAGTTCCATTCAGCACGTCGAATAGCATCGTTGGAAACGCTGGACAACGATGCGATAAGGCTGCAGGGATGTTTACTTTTCGTAACGTGACACGAATTGTCACATTTTTGAATTGTCTGTTGAATCACTCTTGTGCACTTTTGATGTGAGCAGTGCAATTTGTGTGGCGGAAACCTTGTTTGAATATATGAAAAGTCTGGAAACAAGAAGACGTAGGGCGCCCACCTTCGCATGTGTGGCTTCGCAGGCGAGCTCTTATCTTGTCTGTATATGACGGTTTTATTTGAGCACTTCTGCTGCTGTGCTGAATGCTGCGAGCTAAATTCATGAAA
>NW_013654199.1:0-31329 GCF_000499385.1 Eimeria necatrix
GCTGCACAATCGCGTGGACGCGACGACGCGGTATGAGGCACTGTAGCGTTCTCAAAAAAAATAAGTGCAGTTGAAGCGCAGTTCTGCCTGAGTCAGCTCACGCAATCCGGACAGCTCACCAGCTGTGTGCAACAACAAGCCTGCTCACTGCCCTCAGATTCCCTGCTGCAAGAATGGAACCAAATTTTACGTAGCTCAGCACTTCTTGAACACTCATCCCATTGTGACGCTTTACCAGCAAACGCGTCCGCAACTCTCCAGTCAATGTACGACACTCCTTGATATAGCCCATCGACAACATAAGCCCAGTCAATGTACGACACTCCTTGATATAGCCCATCGACAACATAAGCCAAGGTACCTATATTCGTCTGCAACCGTCAGCTTGATATTTCACTGTCAACTAGACTCCACTACGCTTATCGCTGTACAAATACTAGACAAGCGCACTGCCGGTAAACAGGTACTAATCTCGTGCACCAGTCTTTATAAGCCTGACAACCATTGCATGAAGGAAACAAGTCACACGTCAGGAAACAACTTGCGTCTACAGCAGCAGTATCCACCATGGACTCCACGAAGACCCCATGCTGTTAGCTAGTAGATTAGAATCTGTATCTGTTGGGTTTACGTAGCTAGATTTCATGTGGCACGCGAGCGGCTAATAGCAGGCCGATGAAGACGCTCTGTGACCCTGTCGAGAGCACGAACGCATACAACACAGCTGCATGCTGTCGAGAGCACGAACGCATACAACACAGCTGCATGCACGGCGCAGCCGCCAAAAAAATCGATGCAATTGTGCACGCAGGCTTACGCCACACCTCCAACGTCAGGCCCCGCCGTAAACGTACTTCCTGCAAACGGATAGCACTCCAATGTTTCAACAAGGTCAAGACAGACACAGGCACTGGTTTCGTCTGCCATACTCAATAATACAGGAACCTTCTACGTACCAGTGCCTGTGCAGTCGTGTTTCATGGTAAAGGCAGCACGCGCCATGTGGCAGGCATGCAGCAAGTCTCTAGTACTTGAGAAGAGTCGACTTCCCTGCGGGCAACGCCTGTGAAAGCACCGCAAATGTTCTAGAAGCGTACCAATAGGATGTGGTTCAGCCTGCACTCCTGTAATGCACGTAAGTGTCGTACTCATGTAATGCTTTCTCACGAAGTGGGTAGACTAATCACGGCTGCTTTGGCGCAGACACCAGCAATGTGCGTAAAGCATGCTTACCAGAGGCAACGGCGCTTCTAAAATGCGTGGTTCTGCGTTAGCTACTAACGTCATAACGCCTGCGCCAAGACTCCAGTTGACTATTGCGTTAGCTTAGTGGCATTCTGAGTACTGCTGAAGTCGAGCTAAAGAAACGTAGGCCGCCAGTAAGCACAATATCGTAAATTTTTAGAAGATGTTATGTGTCACTTTAGCAGTGTCCCGCAGCGTGCGCATGCGCTGCGCTATGTGCTTAAGCCATGCGCTGTGACTGAGCTGCGCTCATATTGTGTAAGGCATTACAATAATGTCTTAGAGTCACCCTTGTTTATAAATGACGAACATGCCATTGGCACTGTGTCTGTCTGAATTGCCAACAACGTGGCCACGCCACAGCGTCAGCGTCAGCCAATTAAAAAACTGAGACCATTTACATGCCGCAGACGTGTAGCATGTTAACGGAGATGATGAGGAAGCTGACACTAGATGCATGCATTTTCATCAGTCCAGATAATAAAATAAATTGAAGTGCTTACACTGACGTTTACAGCGTGCCTTTGCCACCGGTTAGTGTAGCTTCATGCAGAGCATCTTAACGACGTAATGGCTAAATAACGATGGCAGAGCCACAGTTAGGCGGCGGGAGACCAGTTCGGGCTCGCAAACCATGAATAGACAGCTAGGCTTGCAGACAGCCTCCATGAGTGATATCATCACCTGCAGTTGATGCAGCTACAGCAAGCGACTTACGGAGCGCCGCGGCGGCTAAGTGCTAACCTAATGTTGTACAGTGTAAGCTGTCTCACTCTTCGTGTTAAACGTGTTTGCTGCAAATTCAACTCACTTGCACTTTGTGCATATTACCTTGCTCGATGTAGTCAAATGCAGCTGGACTGAACGCTGTAAACTCGTATGTTTGAAGAATGAAGGCGAATATGCCCGTGTATCAGCGTGAGATCAAAGCAAGCTGGTCTACGGCCTTGGCACAAGGTTATTATTCGCCGTCCGGCTATCGCAATGCCATAATAATGGTAGTGCATATGCAGAAGAAATGCGGTTGTGCCTTAAACACCGTTTACAAATAGAAAAGCGGCAGCAAGCTGAATGCGAAAGCCGGCACCATGCAATCAGCAAAATCAAGAAATGTAGTCCATGGAAATCACGGTACGAGCCCATCAGTTCCGCAGCAAAGGCAGAAGTAGCAATTGGGTCAAACAACTCAGCTACAGCAACATGAGCGCTACGCTGCAACAACCCTACACCCCGCAGGAGCAGTAGCCTTTAGGGTCAGAAACAAGGCAGAAATGTCATTCACCTCATTAAGCCATTTCACTTTTCACTCAAAAGGCATAGTTGCGTAATCCTTTAAGGGCGAATGATTATTTAAGGGGCTCAACAACAACCACCATGCCCAACTGTGCTACCTCAGCGCAATTTCATGCGCTTCACCATTGGTGGGGCTTGCAAGCAGTGTCGATACCCACTCAGTGGGCATCCGCGCAAACTACTAAACTACGCATCCTAGAGTCCTACCTTCAAAGCATGCCAGCCAAGGCTCTTAAGCACTTTTGCTCCAGTCAGCCAATCCGACGCGCCAGCTACAGTCCCTGTACAATTTGGAACTGGATACAGTTGCTACAGGAAATTTCACTTCGTGAAGCACGTTATCCGTGCACTGAAGCACCCTCTACACCGTTGAAAGCAATTAAGCAGTAAGCGTGTTTCCCATCCGTATTTTGTGCTCAACGCACTTGCTGGAAATCCCAGCCAACCGCAGAAGACGCAGACCAGTCAGCAGTAGAACAAGCGCCATTCTTATGTTGGAGCATTTTACGAAAGCCGTTCTGCAGTACGCGTACAACGTACGCCGCCGGACTGAGTGCTAGATACAAGGAAGAAATTTAATTATATTCAAGATGCGAAATGTCAATGCCCCAGTGTGCCTTTTAGCATAGCAATGCGCTTCTGGAGAAGCTTCATTCCCATGCGATTTCACTACACCTGAAAGACTCTCGTGGCGAGCCACAGATGGTTTCATTTTGAACTAAGGGCCCCAAAAAGCGATCGATATGTAATGGAAAACGATGAATTTATGTGAGTAGCGCAGGCACTCGCGGCAAAAGCCTGGCAATTCTTGCCCTCCCGTGCAGTGTACCCCACGCACTTGCTGGAGCCGTCAACCAGATACGCCTATTGCTCCTCATATTTCCCAAGTGTTCCCGAAAAGGTATTTAAATACTCATATATGCAGCTGTAGTCTAAGCTAGTGTTGTTGTTGTGCTTGCCCTTCCAGCATTTGAGATAATGCATCGTTATTGACTGTCACACGTTTCCTGAGTCAAGCCATCAGGGTGCTGGGATGCCGCCGCCGCACTAAAAACTGGTCGTTCATGCCACAGAGTGCAACGCTCAGTCAAACAATGCTCGACCAACATAGAAGCGCGTTATCCTGCGATTACATGCACCCAGCAGAGTACGTTCTCCCACCGTCCAACATTTAATCCAGCTATGCATATTGTACGCCGCTATTCGTCTTATCAGCTACCAACATTCTGCGTTCCTGTCATACGGATGTTAGAAAGACACAAATGCGACTACTTTCCAGCCATATGGTATCTTAGCTCGCAGGTGCGTCCACAACCTTAACGTTGCAATTCGTCGTCACGATATCATTAAGCCAACTCACTAGTTAACACGCAGTTTTACTAAGTTATCTTCACATGAATAAACGTGTTCATGCAATATATATATATGCACAAATTTGTGACTGCAGCCAGTTGACACTGCTTTGTCCACAGCGCCAACCCCAAAACTTCATACTCAAGCAACACCTTCACCGGCTCTACACTGAAGCCGGAGTCTGTTCACTGAATCTCACAAGCTTGAAAGATAGCGTTTCCACACAGTGCATTCTGTCTTGCGCTGTAGGCACAATGCTACCTTCTGATGCTTCCTGAGGGCCTATCGCCGCAGGCACACCCTCATAGGCAGAACACCAGATTCTGTATGCATACCTTGCAGGCAACGTTCCTTCAACTACAAAACCCACGTGGTACAACTAAAGTCGCACAATGCGTCGACGCCAGTGCGCATAAATCGCACTGGCGAGACTGAAAGTACTTCAGACCCCGCCAGCACAGCGCATTGTGCAAGCTATTCAGTATCAGGTATTTACAGCCGACAGGTAGTGCGCCTGAAGTTACTTGTGTTAAATCTATTTTGAAACGTGTATGCATTGATTTAGGCCTTATCTCTTATGGAAGACTGTTGTTGAACTGCGTGCAGACATTCCTTGACTCTGTGACACAAAGAAGCTACGGTTCCTGCGTTTATGCGACGTCTTAGTAAATTTTATGCGCAGCGTGAGTTAAGCTCATCGCCAGCCTCTTGTAGTCAGCATGCTGCCACTTTGTACGAGCTCAAGGCAGATGCAAATGGTAGCATACACAACACAAGAACTGGCATCAAGAGAAACGTAGAGTCAATCATCCATGCAACAGCAGTGACGCGAGGCAGCGACGTATGACTTAAGCCTTCCATCAACACGTCCAGAGCGTCTTTTCGCAAGCAATGACGTAACTCGTCACAAAAATGACTGGAACCAACGCCTGCATGTCATTTAAGCTGCACGTCAACCCCCTCAACGTAAACAAGAGACGTCCAGGAGAGTAGAGGGCATCAACCTGATTGCCACAGCTCGGTGTGAGTTCTTGATAACGTCAGTGAAGCCAGGAAACTGTCCCTTCAAACAAAGCGAAGACTCGCAACAGTTCTGTACCAGCCATACAATGCCACGCGTACCTGCTGCTGATGCACAAAGAAATTTTGGGAGCTCGCTGGAGTGCTTGGTCAAATATCAATGCAAGGCGTCGCCAGAGCAGCACTTGCATGCAGTGCCGTAGTTTTGGAATAAGCCTCCTGCACGACTGAAGCGCTGCTCAGCAGCCGCTGTCTTGAGCAGTAAATGTAGCGCACTACGTGCATTTCTAAAGTTGCCAAAAACTTTCACGACGCCGTGAGTTGTCGTAGCTGCTGCCCCTACGGTGGGCACAATCACATGACTATGCAAAGAGCTGTTCGTCTTATTTTTTGCCAGCAACCAGCTGATCCAAATGAAGAATCTCGGTTGTGTGATTCTGCGGGAAGCTATTCACGTAAGATTGCGCATATTTATCTGCAGCCAAGTCCTGACACTACACGAAGTCCGCAAAGGGCAAAAAATCTACGTCGTTCGCCATTTAATCTGAAAACCGGACACCTGATTTGACACGTTAAAAGGAACAATGTGATATTAGGGCAGCTATATGGATGGTTCAAAAAGAGATTCCAGCTGGGAGTTAAATGCACCGTGAATAGTGCTAAACTCACACGCTTAGGAAAGAACGAATCATCTTAAACATTGACTGTCATTCCGACAGTAAGTGCACAATAGTTGAAGGACACTCACAATACTTGTATTGCCTTGGCCCCAGCACATGCTCTACAGGTGCGGTCTCGCTCATACTCAAAACATTCGCTGCATTAAAAGTTCGGTTGCACAGTGGCACATCACCTTCTACTGTTGTGCAACACGTCACTAAAGTGCGGACAACCACTGTTAGCTTTGTGCCACTATCATAGAAGCAGTTGCATGCCTACGTATCTCATCAGTGAGCTAATTGACCGATGACAAGAGCCTCGCAACTCAACTGTACACAGCACAGCGGCAATCTCGCTGCAACAAAAAGTTCTCTCCTGAGTCGCCGAGCATGCCACTATCCGCAACATAAACGGAACATGCTTAACAGTCATTTTATTGCTGCCTCTAAGCTCTTCATGGACGTAGAGCCTCAAGTAGGTGGTGGATGTAGCGCCTCAAGTAGGTGACTCTTAGTCAGCACTATTAAGACAATTTTCACTAAGATGCGGGGTATTTGCAATAAAGAATGAACAGCAGCAGTGCCCATACCACGCATGACAAATAATTGTCTCTGGAGACTAGCCAGAGGTAAAAGAATTACTGATACGTAGAAAACGGGCTGTGCTGCAGAAGCCGCTAGCATCGTCTAACTCAAACTGCGTAATATCTGTCGGCACAATGGCCTGAAAGAAGGCATAATTACATTGGACATGCATGTTTGAGCAAAAGATCAAAATGCCGTGTCTGATGTGAACAGCGAATCTACACCTTATTTGCAATGCGCACTAACGCGCTGAATCGTGTACCACATACAATTACAGAGAGCTTTGCACAGCCCGAAGGCTCCATTGGATGCAGCACCTCATACTCGAACAAACTCATCGCTACGGCCATTGTAATTTCGAAGTGGAGAAGTACGATCACGCTTGATGCAATTCCGCACTTGAGTGGCACCTTATGGGCATGGCAGCACGCACTAACTGCAAATCGAAAATGCCCGTAAAAGTACCATGGAAGCGTTTATCTTCGAAGCAAGTGCCTCTACGCTGCGTGCAGCCTATTTGAGTGAGTCTGCGGAGAATATTTTCATTATCAGGTGTCTTTGTTTTCATTATCAGGTGTCTCTGTGCCAAATGCTCAGGTCCCTAGATCATGCTAGCTGCTCCCGAAAATCAAAGCTTGGATCAGCACGAAGCTGCCAATTAGCTGCTAATTTTATGCTTACTCGCTGGAACCCGGTTGCGAGGGCAGCAAGTGCACTCAATGCAATTTTTTAAGATAAGTATCCGCTTCGTGTCCAAACAGAAATTGTGATTTCATGCATTTCACATAGTGAGCACAGCGTACTCGCTTCAAGTTCAAAGCAGGTTTCCAAGGTACGCGCTCGCTCTATTAGGCGTCGCTTTGGCAAGCTGTATACAGTCATGTCTGCATCCATCAAATGCATGTATCACCGCCTTTATGAGCTACTGTAGTGAAGTAATCAATATGCCAAGTCTCACAAGAATTGGTTGCAGTTGCAACCAAATGCATCTGCTTTTATCATCTGAAGTAGCGCTGACATTAAATGATACACATTTCTGATATTCGCAAATCGTGTTGCCGCCTAACCCAACCGACGATGCTCCATGCCCAGTTTGGTAATCTGTAAAGCTTCTCCACCTATAACATACATTACAGTGACAGTTGTGCGCCTAATATGTATGCACTGAACACTTGTTTTCTTAGCAGGGATAAAATTTAGTGCAGAAGGCATATTGCCACGACGGCAGTTTCCCTGGTAGTCTGCTGGGGAGCTGATAACTATTGTGCAGACGACGCATTTACTTTTATGTACGCATTGAATGGTGCACAACAGTGCATTCAACATTGAAATCACACTCAAGCTGCGGTACCTCACGAAACCCTGTCGCAAGTTCGGCAATGTCGCTGATGTGGTTGTGCTGCTTAGAAGTACGAACAACTTAGCATTGCATTTTGCGTCGAGTGCACACCACTATGCCAACAGAAAAACGCTCAGCGCACCAACTGATCCCCCCAACATTTACAGCTTGAGCTCTGTCATATAATGTATCGCAAAGTGATGCGCCACGGCAAACAAAGTAGCTCCATTAGGAAATGGAAATGCAAACGCGTGCCTTGGGTTATTCGAAATCGACGCGTGTGCTGTCAATTTGTGCCGGGTTATTGCGTCTCGGGACCTTATCAGTTCGCTGGTACACCCATGACTTGAGGCTTGCGAATTGCTCGCCATTTACGGCTAACACGCTGCAAAGTCTTCAACGTCAGCAACAAACTAGCAGCCGGATTAATGCGCCTAAGAAAGTGCTCAAGAAGGTGAGACTGAGGCAACGATGATATGTGCACACAATGTTGAATGTCCTACAGTACGACAAGTATATAAGAGAAAATGCTACGTCGCAGCTACACGCGTGAACGAGCAGTTGCATCATTTGTCTAAAAACATCGCAGAAACCGCATTGTCCCAGCCACTAAGTCGACACTTCTCGGCAATGCAGTTAAAGCCGATTATAAGCGGCAACCATGTTATCTGTTCCTGGTCCTCTATGACAGCCAGCTCACTTGCTGAAAACACATCACTAACAAAACCATTAGCATTCCAAAACAAGTGGTGCGTCTGACTCCATGGTTTTTTGTGATTCAAAACTGGTGCTAAGATTCGCATGTGATGTGATCTTGAAGGATTAAGCAAGGTGGCGGAATACGTCGTTACGAGCTAAATTAAAGCTGAGCAGTCGAAAAATGAGATTATGTTATCCCACCAGCTCTCTCAAATATTGTCTTACACTCTGTGATTGTGCATAGCTTCGCAGCAACTCACCACCCAGTGCAAACCACGATCACGCTTGAGCGCCGTCACAAAAGCATGTATGTGGCAATCCCACATCTTAGTGAAGTGAGCGACCAGAGCTACACAGATTTTTCTGTCTACGCGAAGCGGGAAGCTCGTATTAAAAAACATGAGAACGCGGCAATCAACAATCAGATAGCACTACAAAAAAAGTAAAGGTCAAACACGTGATATCACGGCAGGCTGTGCAAAGTCGTAAACTTACTGTCCATTTTTTTTCAGAACTCTAGTGAACGCTCATACCATCTAGCTTCGCAGTTTCAAAACAAGTCCGACATAAGCAATAAATGTGGCTCTGCCGGCCTTGGGCAACTTGCTTAACCCACCAGCTGCAGTCTCCAGACTCGTGCTCTCCGGGGAAAACTCAAGTGCTCCTCAATGAAGGCCTGTTGGTGTTCATGCGACGAGTGTACGAGTATACCAAATAGTATGCCAAATATCTGCGGCTTCGTTACTGCGGATAGGTCTAGCAAAGCTGCGATTAAAGCACAAACAGAAGTTGTACTGTCACAGTGGCCAATTTATGGTCAGCACACCAGTGCCCATTAGTGTGGGAAAAAAGTATGAGCAGAGCGCTAAGTCGATAGTTGCTCTATACACGCTCGCACATGGAATATGCCTCTTCGCCATGCACTTGCTCAGATCACGTTCTGCTTAGAATTAATTCAGGCCCTCCTTTCTTTACTGGGTAAAATTATGTATCATCTAGCGTCTTGCATCCCGCAGATGCATAGTGGTTCCCTTGGCCATGTGAAAGCCGTATGGAGGGGTTACTGCGTGCCCTATTATTTTTTGTTGCACAGCTTACGTCACACTCACTTGCTATTTCGAGTGCAAGCAGGGTCAAGAAATTACAACGTTCTCTGTAAATGCAGTAAAAGGACGCCAAGAATATTTTCGGGCAGCCACGCAGTGCCTTCGTCGTGAGACGAACCAGTGACGTTCCCGAAAATTTTCGGGGACTAAAACGCCGCGCAGAATGCGCTTTACGCACAAACTGCAGCGCCAAGTACATTTTGCATTGTTTTGCAATGCCCAGTTAACAGCCATTACACCACATGCAAAGCTCCTACATCCTTCGGTGAACAATATGGCTGCGGTTTCTGCACTATCAAACCATCCAGGTTTGCGATTCACCCATGGCATTAGCAGTAAAATATGAGCAATAGTTCAGGCCGATATATTGGCATCATGTGGATAAATTAGCAACCAAATGCCTGCACACCGTAAACTGCATTGAACTGAACCAATGTACGGCTGAACACAGAAACTAATACCACGTAACGGCCACTGCCTGTCCGAAAAGTCCCTAATAAAGGCCACTGTTTTGGGGCTCAGGCGTGACACAGGCGCAAGACAGCAGGCTTAATTGGTCAAGCAAGAGCCTGTAGCGTTTGATGTGCCTGCGACACGGGCATAAGCACGCATTCACTGAGAGCTTTTTCTGCGGTGGGACCAGCATACTTATAGAGAGAGGCACTGCGGGATAAAGACCTCTTAGGAAGTCGTCCGTTGCTTGCAGTTGACAGTTTATCACTGCAAAAGTGCTCACCGTGTAATTCGATGAGCCCAAATGCGGAGTCTCATGTCTGATTGCAATTTTGACATACACTTTAAGGCACCGGTTGCAGCTTGAGAATGGCTGTGCTATCTGGAAACTGCCCTTTCACTCAAAGACAGGGTGTCACTAGGCTGCTCCAAGATCATCCTCACAGTCTAATAAAGCCCCAGATGCATCCATTATAGTGCGCTTATGCGAAACGTCGTTGCTCTATCCAGTCGAAAATCAGAAATGTCACTTGATTTCTAAAACTGAGCAGATAATATGATCTGAAAGCCATGCACTAGCACGTTGTTACGCAACACGCGATTGGGAAAGTGTGCTCCAAAGTCACAAGCCACGCTGCTCTCCAGTCAGTCAGTGGCGCACATTGGGCATTATACCGCGCACCTATTCGCTGCCCCCTGAACTCAGCATCGATATTATAAGACTTAAGCACGCCTCCCTGAACGTCAGCTTTAGCTGCCACGAATTTAGCCGAAAGAGCGCCTTAATTCGACATACTAAGCACATAATTCTTCTGCAATATGAAGCACACTCCGGAAGCACGCGCAGTGCAAGAAATTGCCCCCCGTCGACTGAACTTGTTTCGGGCACCTTTCCAGCCAGTACGACTGTACGCAGAAGAAGCGCGATTAAAAACAAGCAAGACTATTCGGCTAATAAACATGCGCTCTACTGCAAACTTCGCTGCAGTGTTGCTGCACAAGAACTGAAGACTGCAAGCAGATAGTATCCTTGCATGGGACTAGAACGTCCATGAAAGTAAGAACACCCAAGACACGATCAGTTCCGTTGCTTCGCAGCAAACCTGTCTAGCGCCAGAAGCTCCGCCATTTTTAACGCTATACTTACCAACTGCAAGCCCAAAAATGATACGCTGATCAAGCAATCTCAAACAATGAATACACTTGTGCTCTTCTGTGTTTCTCACAGACTCGTGGGTAGAAGGCTGAATGCATGAACCTTTTGCTTTTGCATTTCCCCTTGCTATGAAGCTATATTATTAGCAGCCAAATGGATGTACCTTGCAGCTGTACATTATACGTGCAAGTGCGTGGTCTACAAAGGCGTTTATGGTGGAGTCATGCTACAAAGTTCAGTGCACACAACGATAAATGCGTCTCACTATTCGGGAGTCAGGAATTCTCCACAACATGTTAAAGACACGCTAACGCACCGCGAAGAAATGCCTGGCGAACAGACAAAGAATTTGCCACATAGCTAGGTGAATACTTAACATCCACGCTTTTCGTCTACAAAATACTCCGCAACTTTCGTGCTCTGTGCTCCAGGGCCTAACAATTAAATATTATCTCCCTTGATGCTGCGAAAACATGGGGTGACCACCCAGCAGCATGTAGCATGTAAACATTGGCGGCAGCAACAATATGACCACATATCTGTACTCCCCGGCCAACCATATGTGAGATTACACTAAAACAACTCAGCGTGATAGTTCAATGACAAGCACGGTTCGTTCTATGTGCTAGAAATCAGAGAAAAGCCTGCAGAGTGTGCAATGTCCTGCGTCACTTGAAAGACAATAGATAAGGCAACTCAGACTGTGAGTCGCTCCAGCTGTCGCGTGGAATATGCTGAGCGCACCAGCTACACGTTTGTATGCACTGCACTAAACGCACAATATGTCCCACTGCCGAAAATTTAAAACATGTGATAAGAACGCATTGACTCTGCGTGTGTCCAGTGCATCTGTGGCCTAATCTATAAACGACAGCCTCATAAGTCAAGTATGCTCATAGCGAGCATGCGGCTTGCTAGACTTCAGAATTCATGTTTGCTTCATGAAGATGTGCACGTTGTCAGCACATAAGAATATACCACCCTTACTATCGCCCAAGCTATGGATTTAGTGCTGAATAATATAGGAAAACTGTAAAAGTTGCAGTTTTGGAGCTTGAACACAGAACCTTCCGTCGCCTTTAACTCAGTTTGTCGCACCGGCCAACAGTGTGACCAACTCACAGCCTTCATTTCCACCGCAGCTGACTCGCAATTTCATGGCTCCCGGTAATAACACATTGCGCGCCCCTAGAATTCTGGCAGTGCAACCTTGTGTGTGAGAGAAACGCGCGCATTTGTTGTGGTTCCTGCTCTTTGTAGCGTTTCGATGATTCCATCAATCATGCGCCAGTTATCAAACAATTATGTTTCAGTCTACGGGGATTCAAGCTGCATGACCAGAACAAATGCAAGCATTAGGCCGTCATCAAAACAAAGCGAACAATATTGCAATCACAGCAACGCGTACATACATGGACAATCGAGATACATCGGCGATAACGCAGAGTTGCTACAACGACACATACCTTCACTGAAAGCACCTTCACTAGCCACATGTAAGAAACAAGCCCTTATCAGCGCGCCTTTCATGCTCCAATCGTTTCTTAGGAGACGCAGAAAACTCAAATAGACTGGAAAGTTTCGATAAAAAATCCGTCGACGATGACCTGTTTGAATTCGGGCAGAGTCTCTCCAGACATTGCCACTGCAGCTTGAAAATCTAATAATAGAAAGCAACGCACCTGGCATGATCATGATCGTGTTTAACAGATAACTGAACAAAACTAGCGAGACTTCAGTGAGTGAAAGCACAACAGAATCGACGCTTCATGCAGTGCTCACCCTATGGGATGCATTTACCCAGCGTTATGATATACTATCTGTTTTGAAGTACGTAACATACCACCTGCAACTCCGACAAAGCTTTCTTTGTGCTTGTAGGCTTCCTTTCGCGTCCAGTGACAGAACAAAATGCCAAAGACCTTTTCAGACAACTGTGCAAAGCTATCTTCGTCTTTTCGCCTCTCCAAAACATTTTTGAGCTCATGCATGACATCAATATCAAACATGACTTTTTTACGTCTACAGAGCACACGAATTAGGTAGTCCACTGTATCGAAAGCACCTGTACCATACCCACAATGGGACAAACAATAACACGCGCAACAGAAACAATTTAAAATCAATGCGAGGGGTCAAATCTCAAAGCCATGTGTAAGTATATCCAAACGAACCTTGCAGCCAAAGGTGCCGTGATAACGCTATTGTTGGCGGGATCTTACGCATACGCACAACCGGCTGTGTCTATCGTGCCACTCAGCATGTCTTTCTCTAGGCAAGTGCAAGAAAACACATACCTTCGGCACACTGCCAGCTGGCGTTCGTTCTATCGCCTGGTAAAGCACAAGCAAGAAAACTAAAACTGCTGCCGATGATGCTACATTGAATGCATTCAACAGTGTAGCTTGTTAGGGATTAGGGAAGGTTACGTCTAAGTCAACGCCGTCGGTGCACTCGGTGAACGCTAAAAGGGCACATAGTTAGTGCGTTGTGGTAGGCGCGCCATTTGTAACAGGATGGTCGCCGCACTCGCTGTGAAAACATTTGGCCTTGTCGGTACCACGATTCGCTGAATGTCCGCGAGAGGAAACGCTGAACTCGAAGAAATACAAGTGAGTCTTATGCTAGTGCAAAAGACTCACAGGTTCCGATAAATCGCATGTTTTCCATAAATGAAAAGCCTTTCGGAGCTGCAAGTCAAACATGTGTTTTTGGTATCACACACAATGCTGTTGAGTGCACTGCTGGCACAGTTGTGCATTTGCGCTAGTGCCTTGTCACGAAAAAAACCCAACTATGCCAGCAGCTTGGCAACCCCGAACCACTTTTCAGCGTTCACAACCTGCGGTGTACTGCGGCAAACACAAACGCACGTCTGAAAAGTATCTTCCCTGCACACACAAACGAAATCATTTTCTGAGATGAATTCACATGTTGCTGGTTCCCCTTTTAGGAAGTGCAGATTCAGCGAGAGAGGAACCTTCGAGCCTCTGTTCAATCCACTGCATAGATGGTGTCTGCTCTATTAAAGTGCTGGTCAAAGAGTGGCACAAAATACCTTTGTCCAGTCCTGGAACCAGGTTTCTACCCTCTACTTATCTGCTGTGCATTCTTTTTCTGAGTAAACTCAGTTTCCCTGCCAATGCAACTGTAATGGTCAGCAGCACAAAGAAACAGACAATGCACGCATTGCTTCGACAGCACTTGTGATTCTTTTTTGTGTGAAGTAACATCATGCCCATAAGAAGATGCGCCCGACATACTCGCTGGAGCTCGGAAATATCTGTGTTGATTGACGCGTAGCACAAGAAGTCGAGCCAGCTGATGTGATACTCGTTCTGAATTGCCTTGACGCTTGCGCGGCAAAGGCCTACTTGTGCGTACACTGCAGAGCTTTTTCTGTCGACTTCTTTCACAACAGTAAAGTACCCACAACCAACTCTTTGCTCTTCATGCCCTAGGAAACTAGTCGGCGAGTGCACGACAAAAGCAAAAATAGACATATTGCCTCGCTTTTCCCCGAGAATCCTTGGTTAGCACGACGAATGCCCATCGCCAGTGCCACTACAGTTGTTCTAAAAGTTCGTTTCACTTTTGCTCAAGTAGGGGCTTCACCTGTCCAACACAAAATTGTTGTTTTCTCTTGCATATCACGTGCTCAGGACGTTTCTCACATCATACGCGATTGTTGCACTTCCAATAAAAGCTTTATGCGGCATCCCAGCCTATGATAATCGTCTGTGTGTGTTGTGATAGCACCTTCACCAGTAACGTAGCAGCATATGAGGGGCCAGACGAAAGCACGCAACTGGCGTAGCAGTGCTTTTCACCACACTGTGTTTCCCGATATACATGCTGTCACGCGCATGCTCTGGTGCGAATTGACCAATACCATAGCTGTGGCCAAAAAATACCAAGGCACAAAATGTGCAGCATTCAAACGCTTGGTTTAAAATTATAAATTTCAAGGACCTAACATGCTGCGGCGTCTTCGTCTGTCCACAAAGAGCGGTTAACTCACTTCCTGGAAGTTCATAATTTCACGGTGCATTCAAGCAGCTTCCAATACGTCAATCATGCTTTTACATTTGGACAGCAAACAGGCAGGTGAGTTTTGCGTATTAATAAAACTCCTTAGATTGCTAGAATTAGCCACATATATTACTCACGCATGGAACCAAAAGTGATGCACGACTACACAGGACAACACGCCTCTCTGCTCAACTCATTGTACAAGCAACACAAAAGTGAGCGGCTAGCACGGGCGAGCGCGTGGTGATCATTAAACAAAGCCGGTTCATGCACACTGAGGGGAGCTCACCTCAGCTAAACAGCAAGCGCAACGCCAACAGGACAACCTAAAATGTCCAAGGCACGTCTCGATAAGCGCAGTGTCTCTAACGAAAGAGCCCTAGTCTGTCATCAGCGTTTCATCCACAATGAACGCTTGTTCCTGCACGTACAGCATGCTTGGCGCGGCGGGAAATAACTTTTCAGTGATTGTCCCTGGCAGTTACTTTTCATATTTATCGCTGCTGTGCACAGAGCCAGAGTGCACGGATGCCCAGTTCAACGAATGAAATAGCATTTTCCGACCTAGAAGCATGTTCCACAATTGCTTTCAAATTGTATTGGCAATGGCAGAGTAAGGAATCCTTTGCTTTCGAAAGTATGTGACGGAACTTCACAACAGAAGAGCAAACGTGCATCCCGTTGCGGTGAATTTTAGTAAACGTTCATGTCGGCGCATCTGAACCGTCGTGTTATTTCAAGTGCTCAGGTGAAGTAAACACACCAACTGCAAGCCGTTCTTTGCACTATTTTCTGGGAGCTAGTCGGCTTTGTCTTCTCAGCTTCGTGCAGAACACTATTTGATCCTAGGCTCGTGTGAAGTGCAAAAATATCATCTCATGCGCCTGTTAACCAAATCGGTAAGCTGATCCACAAATACAATTAGCTGCAAAAGCCTTCCACTTGATCTGCAACACAGTGAATTTTCTGTACACTGAAGATCCCAGTCATGTGCGCCGTCGCTGCACAAATGGTCAATAGTGGCACGACCCAGCTAGGCGAAAGCTCTGTTTAGACTGCAGCATATGACCCCTCTCCATAAACAACCAGGAAATCACTGAATCACACGGTTGTGCCACTCTCAAGGCGGTGTCATATCATATTTTACATACGCCTTTGGATGCAAAAGCTTAACCCATCCTAATCCCACACAATATTTACTTGATGTGATCTGGCTCATTTCGTGTTTGGCCCTGGAGTCGCAACACACTTTTGAAGCTTGACAGTCAACGTATGGCATCTCCTGGCTCCCGGATAGCCTTCTGAAAATGCCCACGCAGAGAGTGGCACGACCGTGTGATTCAGATACTGCTGCATTTCAAAAGTATGCAACTCGAAAACTTCATCATGGACACCAGCAAGGGCCGTGCACATGCGCTAATACGTGACTCAAACAAATGTGAAATTTTGTTTGGCACTAACCATGAATTCGACCATTAGACCAACGCAGTAGTACAAAAGTGATCTGGTAAAGTCTGCACTGCATAGAATGCTGCGCCCACCACTTTGGCGCTTGATTTGTTTGCCTTAGCTGTCCCAACCAATTTGCTTAGCGCACTGTCTGAAAGTTTGAAAAAATTCACGCTTCCACAAAAAACATAATCACTCGGCTCGCATGTCACTTCTACATTCGTCTCACGCATCTGCCTGTGCTTGTATACCTGTGTCGTTCTTAGTAATAAAGCTCATCTTGAGCTGCGCTAGATATAATTCGTTAATACGTGACGAAAGCCTATGACGCAAATACAGGGAGTGCGAGACGTTTATGCGTCGTCGCTATATACGCACGTCAAACTTCTATCGCTTCATGACAACGGAACCTTATCGAAAAAGAGGCAAGCAGGCATTTGTTAGCAGCATTGCAGAGTTCCGGATAGTTCATTCCCACAACTAGGCCAACGCACTTTTGCACTAGCGACGCCGTGAGCCGCTTGTGCGTTTAGCTACCTGGCAATTGCGGCACCAAGGGTATGCCAAAAATGCGACAGACACTATGGGAAATTGCAGCACTTCGTGCCACAGACACTTCCACATTCATTTTCCTAGTGGCACTCATCCTTGTGTCCGTCTCCACGAGGCAACCGCTTACCTAAATTCCAACAAAGATCTGAAGACAGTGAATCCATGATCAAATGCTTTTGCGTCTGTTGCTCCTGCAAATGGCAGCTTGATCGTTCACAGAACTAGAAACAGCATCACCATTCATGCCCCAATAGCAACTAGCAGCATCTGCTGCATACGCAGGACAGCACACACTCACAAGCAAAGTCAGCTCCAGCAATGTGACGTAGCATGATGAAGAAACGTCCCGTGGAAGTAAGCTGTACGCACAAAACAAACGTGGTGAAGTACTTTGAACACCTTATAGTGTCTCCGCCTCTCCTGGCAGTTGTCTCCCAGCAAAAAAAGTGTAAAGAACACTATGTTATTATCTGTTTGATTTGAGCCATCGCTGACCATTAGTCTGCGTGTTAGCAGCACATCTGCAGATGACCAAACTATGGCAGAAAAATGCTCATCAACGTAAGCAGTGTTTTTATGTCCGGAGCGTTTGGCTATCTATGTAGGACAATTATTTGCGGAACGACATCCACGCAGAAAAAGTTGCAAATGCACTGGTCGTCCTGAAGCTCTCCAGAGGAAAACAAGCTGCACGGTACTGCGGCGTCCAAGTAAACGGACACCTCCTGAAATGATTGTGCGATTATTTTACACCTTTGGACATGCATGGCGCACAAGCTGAGCCAATATAAGCAGCGGATTGTACACTACCTAACAGTTTCAAGACAGCTATCACTAGGCCGCGCCCAAAACAACTGAGAATTTTAAAGCCTGCACCTCCGTTCCCATTCTTATTCATTTGTGAGGTTGGGTGGCTAGAACTATACTGTCAATCAATCTCGATTCAGAGTTTACAAGTTGAAACGACGGCAGTGCAATAACAGCAATGAAGCGCGGTTTCTTCTCGTAGATGTGCACATTTATGTGTAAGCTGCTCAATTGACATGACTCTCCACACGCCGCATGGAAAATATTCAAGAGCTGGTGCAATATGCAGGGGACCCCGCTGTGGCCAGCACGATTTCGCCACAAGCCTGCACAATCAGGATGCACCACTTACAGCGTGTCACGCCGTCCTAGTGCACATCACTTAATTGTTGTACAGCGCGCACCACACCACGTGCAGCGAATATTTCGTCAGATTCTGACTTCTACGTACGGCCCAAAAGTATTCCCGTGCTAGCAGTACCATCACGGAAGACGTGACTGGATTCCAATAAAAGGTTTTGGATTTGGCCACTTTTGCTGTTCATGCGCTGACATGTAGCCTGACTTAATTCAGTGTCACGCCCTCGAGAGAACGAAAGCAGCCTGGCATGACACGCAGTGTCATGGTTTCAAAACAATGAACGCCTACCAGCATGCCTTGCTTTTAATCCCGCATGCAGCATGTATTGCTCACAAGCTTGTAGGCCAACCAATTCTTGCTAGGTTTACATACGATGCAGGTTCTTCGTTGGACGATGAGACCTTAGCTGTGCAGCTGCCGTTTACAATTGGTGCGCCGCCATCAATGCAACACCGCCACTTCGCTGGCTGATGCAACGCCGACCAGAAAAATTGGTCGGGAAAGGACAACACACTCTTCAGCTAACGCGGACAGTATTCTTCTTTACTCATAGCAAACACAGCTCACGTCTACAACTGCATTGGCAGGATCGCTACGGCAGATCGTGTTTACCGCGCTCCCCACAATCGGGATCTCTGCTTGCTATGCACACGAAGAGGAATTCCACCTAAGCATCATTGACTGAAGCACTCAATGCATGCAGCAAAATTATTAACTTCTTCGTGGCAATCATGTCACCTGTTTTTGGCATGCGCTGGTTGTCGGACTGCGTGCTGGCGCGACGCTGCTGCAGGCAATTGAATCTGAATGTACTTGCATGGCAAACATATTCGCTTCATGCCACAATGCTGTACATTGTAGCTCGTGTAACGTCTGTGGGACGATAATCGAGCAATGAGACGATAATCGAGTAGAATTAATTCGCAAGTGCCAAGGTCTACGTGACTTCAGTATGCGAGGAACTGTCACACGTATAACGTGGGTTTTCGAAGAATACCTATCAGGCGCTACTAAGAATATCGGTTTAGTAGCTTCGTACACTGTCTTAAACACACTCGGCGCAGTCAAAAAGCGCAACGTCAATTCGATAGTGCACGACATTAAGAAAGCATGTGCGAGTAGCGTGTGGGTTAGCAAACAATCCCTGCGCATCACCAGCAAGTACGCGTTTGCCTCTTTGTGTATCTGTCTCATAAGAAGGCGTTTATTCGCTTAACATCAGCTGAACAAGTTGCATGCAGAACTGAGCTACCATGTTGACATAAACGTGTGCGCATAATGGCACATGGTCTTTGCAGCCATGGCGACTTTATCCGCAGCTTCATGCACAGAGCCACTACTGCAGCTAGTACGTATCCAGAAGTCATTTAAAAAGAAGCGCCACGGGGCCCACATCCCCACAATGAAACGTTTTCCTCGCATTCTGCACAACTCGCAGCTCTGTACTGCAGAGCACGCAGCTTACTCCGGAGAGTACAACGCTATCAGTCGCTGCACCTCGCTAATGATTACTCCGTGCGGTAAAACCGATTAGAAAGCAACAAGAATCATCCTTTAACTTTTACGAGCTACACAATGCTAGCAGAAGAGACACACAGCTAACTAGAGCTCGATGAGCCAGTACATCAGCAGAACCAAAGCACTGAACCATGAGTTTTCATCGCTTCAAAGCAATGCCATCACGCATATGAAACGTTTTGTCACTTTGGATCTCCTGGGAAAACCTCTGAAGCATTTGTTGCAATTTGTCGCTGCACGCAACAACGTATTGTCAACCATTTTTCACAACATCTGTGATCGGAACCCAGTACCGCTGCACGATGAATATGCTTACTTCCTTCGACACAGCCGCCAAATCCGTGATATTAGTCAGGAATTACTGTAGGCTCACAAGATTGGCAGTTGACTACTGTAACGAAGGTAAGAAGAAGGCACTTCACCAGCAATCAAACCCGTATGTTTCAAGCAATGCAAAGTGACTAAGTCATTATGGCCACCCAAACGTAGTTTGCGCCACCATCGAAGTAAAAGATTTGCCATTCACGCGTCAACGCTACGCCACGTCAAGGCAATGTCACACTACCGAAGCTCCAGTCTTATTCACCACACATGCCTGTGAGTCTTGCAGCGGACATTCACTAACTTTCATTTATGCTTCAGGGAAGAAGCAGAAGTGTTGCAGGTATTTTGTTGTTGGCTACATTCAGTCTGCGTGATAGCACGCAAACATTCAAATGCAAATGTGGAATGCCAAAATTCATCCTACTACAGATATTTTAGGCTCTTCACTTACAAAGCAAAAGCTCTATGCCAAAATCCTGATGCCCTTGATGTGCGCAAAATATTCATAAGGACAAAAAAGAGCTCGAGCATGGAGACCCGTTCCCTGAGGAAGTATGTTCACAGGCATAGGGCTTTGTGCCAGTGAGTATATTTACCACATCGTGCTCTACTCAATAATTGCTATTGAGGAGCAAATGCTATGACCGCACGATACGCTTTAGACAAGGGATTTTACACTGCATCGGGAGAATGCATCCGCCCGTGCGATGAAACGACAAGGTCAATGTGGAGCTGAGAAAACGCCTCCCTTCACCCCCACACACAGACAAATTAATTAGGGAAGCGATTCATCAGTGACGCAACGGTCTTTGTGGCGAACATTCACGAACATCCACTGCAACAAAGCCTGTACTGGCTCTGGAGTGAAGCAACATCGCAACAATGACGCCACTCTCGCACGCGCAACACAAATGCAAGCCTAGCAAAAGCAGCCTTAAAAGGTGATGGTGATGAAGCAATGGTGAGTGCTGATGCGCAACTGGGTGACTCAGCCCGCAGTTTCTCGTTACACAGATAAAGCCGCATCCCCATCTGGGTGCCTTCGCCCCTACAACCGTACTTCGCCGTCAATATCAATCCGAAAAGCTCACACTTTCGTGGGACGAATGCAGCAAGATGGATTCGATACTGTACAACCAACGCGTTCCAGAGTCTGTGTGCCTCTGTTCACCCCACACAATCTTCCAACGCTAAAGAATTTCGCACTTGATGCAGTGATAGACCGCTGCCTCAGGGCTCTACAGAAAACGAAAGCTAATTTTCAAGTACACATTCAGTATCCCTTTGCTGGGGAGATATATCAGTTGAAGGAAATCCAACTTCATGTCCCCTCACTCTGCCTCGCTCAGTTCTGAAACGCTGAAGCTTACGGAGCATCTCTGAGCATGCGTACTTCCTAGACCCATGTGAAATGAGAAATCTCAACGCGCCTCCGAGTTATTTAAAGCTAGGGCGGAGCTACAAGGCGGTTGTTACATTGATCAAATGTCTCAGCATTGCCTGGCAAAGCAACACTTGCGGAAATAGAGGTGCAATTCTACGCCGTAACAACATAAAATGAATGATCGATCCGCTTCCTACCAAATATCTACAAACCATCTAAGATATTATCCTGAATGTTCTCCTCAAGGGGTTGGGCAATGTTTGGGAAAGTGCCAGCTATTCCAGTAACAGAAGTAACCAGATTCATTTAGGTACTCCCCATTTGCGCAGCACATAGCTGCTTCACAGCAGTCAACTACCCGAAGCGTCGAAACACATGCTGCGTGTGAGCATGAAAGGTAATCATTCACTCACTTCCGCATTGACATCTTTACTAGTACTTTCCAAGAGCACTGGCTCCGCTATACTGTGTATAGTTCACGGAGCCGGGTTGTCAAGCACAAAGCTTTCGCACGTCTACAAAAAATCAGCATCGTAAGCCAGCAAAACAGTACACAATCTATCCACACAGTACCGAGTAGTGGTCAGCATCTATTCGCAGCTGCCAAGCTACACGAAGTTTACGCAGAACATTTTTAATGCTTTTGCATACACTAAAAATATACTATATACGGCAAACCTGACACGAGGCCACGATGCCAACGTGAGACTAAAAAGGCAGCGTAAACGGCAAACGCTACGTTCGACATTAAGCCGCAGTTCGATCCGCCACCACAGCCAGCCAACAATGACCGACATTCCCCGAAACACGCATTGTCTAATAAAGTAGGAGCTTCACTGTTAGTGCTGCTCTGCAGCAAATCTAGATCACTGCTGCGGAGCCAACAGCTCACCAAGACAACTACAAACAAGGCTTTCGTTTTTGTTCCCCAAAAATAAAGACGCAGTTGGTATGATTAACAGACGCTTTTATGGGCACAGAAAGCTGGCTGGGAAACAGGCGCCTCCCACGGAGTTGGCAGTACCTCCACAAGCAACGCAATAGCACGAAACCACCTGCTAGAAAAAAAGATGCTAATACAGCGCTAGATTTCAGTGTGTTCGACACAATGTGGCCACACTGCGCTGGTGACCCATGCCAACAATCACACCTGCGAGCAAAATGAGACCGCACGCATCGAATCCAAGGCTCGACAAAACAAACAAGGAAACATCGCAAGCGGCGTGGTAAACTCAAAGCGCCGCGGCCACGCCTCACGAACTGTGCATCGCTTTCGCAACTCCCCAAGCCACTTTACTAACGCACCAACTGCATAACAAAGAACAACGACCCACACACTGCACTCGACACTCAGGGGACCACGCTGCACTACAGCTGGCGCCACAACGCAAAGCAAAGACAGATGCTTGACCCGCAGACAAACACACGCCATCACAACATCTCAGCCAACTAAAACCTCCCCATTCACCAATAAGCTACCTAGGAACAGATTTAGCAACAGCGCTCCAAGAAAACAACGCCTACCGAACAAGTGTTGCACGCGCCTGCACAACTGTAACTACCTCGTGTGGCATACGACCCGAATCTACTGCTGCAGCCGAAGCCCGCAATCAGCTACACGTCACTTACAATATATAATGAAGTTGAGCTGCCTGCTACTTGTATTCAAGAAGGATTTGTCAAACAGCGCGCTAATGCCCACAGCTTACTCATGCGTTTCTCAGCCACGGTCAATCTAGTCACCTCCCGTGCCAGTGCACCTGAAACAAGATTCGCTACGGCTTTGGGTGTCCGCTCTGCTTGAGTGCAAAACCCCTGCCGCCGGCGCATGCAAAACTGTTGTATCTCCAGACTGTTCTGTTGCACCTGACACTTAGGCCGCCCTGTTCAGCGTACTCGCTACAAGTGTAAAATGCCTCCTCAAAACGCAAGCCTCCAACGGTGCACTGCGCTCGCACCGCAATGCTGGGCCCTACCCTGCAGTTATGCTGGCCACGCGCGTGCAAAGCAGGACAGCGAGAGTCGACACTGAGGCTCAAAAGCACACAAAAGACACCATCGCAAGCAGTGCGGTGGACTCGGAGCGCTTCGGCCACGCCTCAAGAACTGCGCATCGCTTTCGCAACTCCCCAAGCCATAAGACCGACGCACTGCCTGCACAACGAAGGAAAACCACCCACGCACTGCACTCTACACTGCACTGTCAAATCAAGCACTGCTGCACGACAGATCAGCCATCCCCACAATCAAGCGACAAACAAGACCACCCGATACGCGAGCCAAATACATCTGCAGTCTCACAGGTCTACATCAAGAGGGGCCCACGCTGCGATCTGCCTACGACCTGTCTACAACTGGCGCCCGCCTGAGTGCGAACTCCTCCTGCCAACGCGTGCAAAATTGTTGTATCTCCAGCCTGTCCTGCTGCACCTGACACTTTGGCTGCTCTGCGCAGCGCACTCGCTGCAAGTGCAAAACGCCTGCTCAAAACGCAAGCCTGCAACGGTGCACTGCGCTCGCACCGCAATGCTGGGCCCTACCCTGCAGTTATGCTGGCCAGGTGCATGCATAGCAGGACAGCGACAGTCGACCGCGAGGTTCAAAAGCACACATAAGACATCATCGCAAGCAGTGCGGGGGACTCGGAGCGCTGCGGCCACGCCTCAAGAACTGCGCATCGCTTTCGCAACTCCCCAAGCCATAAGACCAACGCACTGCCTGCACAACGAAGAAAAACCACCCACGCACTGCACTCTACACTGCACTGTCAAATCAAGCACTGCTGCACGACAGACCAGCCATCATCACAATCAAGCGACAAACATGACCACCCGATACGCGAGCCAAACATATCTGCAGTCTCACACGTCTACATCAAGAGGGGCCCACGCTGCAATCTGCCTACGGCTTTGGGTGTCCGCTCTGTATGAGTGCACAACCCCTCCTGCCGACGCATGCAAAACTGTTGAATCTGCAGCCTGTCCTGTTCCGCCTGAGGCTTCGGCTGCTCTGTTAACCGCAGTCGCTGCAAGTGCAAAACATCTCCTGAAACCGCAAGCCTGCAACAATGCACTGCGATCGCACCGCGATGCTAGCCTCTACCCTGCAGTTATGCTGGCCACGCGCGTGCATAGCAGGACAGCGAGAGTCGGCACTGAGGTTCAAAAGCACACACAAGACACCACGCCTCAAGAACTGCGCATCGCTTTCGCAACTCCCCAAGCCATAAGACCAACGCACTACCTGCACAACAAGACCAACGCACTGCCTGCACAACGAAGAAAAACCACCCACGCACTGCACTCTACACTGCACTGTCAAATCAAGCATTGCTGCATGACAGAGCAGCCATCCCCACAATCAAGCGACAAACATGACCACGCGATCAAGCGAAAAACATGCCCCCCCGATACGCGAGCCAAATACATCTGCAGTCTCACAGGTCTACATCAAGAGGGGCCCACGCTGCGATCTGCCTACGACCTGTCTACAACTGGCGCCCGCCTGAGTGCGAACTCCTCCTGCCAACGCGCGCAAAACTGTTGTATCTCCAGCCTGTCCTGTTGCACCTGACCCTTCGCCTGCTCTCGGCAGCGCACTCGCTGCAAGTGCAAAACGCCTCCTCAAAACGCGAGCATGCAACGAGGCACTGCGCTCGCACCGCGATGCTAGCCTCTACCCTGCAGTTATGCTGGCCACGCGCGTGCATAGCAGGACAGCGAGAGTCGACTCCGAGGCTCAAAAGCGCATACAAGACACTATCGCAAGCAGTGCGGTGGACTCGGAGCGCTGCGGCCACGCCTCAAGAACTGCGCATCGCTTTCGCAACTCCCCAAGCCATAAGACCAACGCACTGCCTGCATAACGAAGAAAAAACACCCACCCACTGCACTCTACACTGCACTGTCAAATCACGCACTGCTGCATGACAGACCAGCCATCTCCACAATCAAGCGATGACCACGCGATATGCGAGCCAAACATATCTGCACTCTCACACGTCTACATCAAGAGGGGCCCACGCTGCGATCTGCCTACGGCTTTGGGTGTCCGCTCTGTATGAGTGCACAACGCCTGCCGCCGACGTATGCAAAACTGTAGTGTCTCCAGCCTGTCCTGTTACACCCGACGCTGCGGCTGCTTTGCTCAGCGCACTCGCTGCAAGTGCAAAACATCTCCTGAAACCGCAAGCCTGCAACGGTGCACTGCGCTCTCACCGCAGTGCTAGCCTCTACCCTGCAGTTATGCTGGCCACGCGCGTGCATAGCAGGACAGCGAGAATCAACTGCGAGGTTCCAAAGCATACACAAGACACAATCGCAAGCAGTGTGGTGTACGTGGAGCGCTGCGGCCACGCCTCAAGAACTGTGCATCGCTTTCGCAACTCCCCAAGCCATAAGACCAACGCACTGCCTGCACAACGAAGAAAAACACCCACGCACTGCACTCTACACTGCACTGTCAAATCAAGCACTGCTGCATGACAGACCAGCCATCCCCACAATCAAGCGACAAACATGACCACGCGATACGCGAGCCAAACATATCTGCACTCTCACACGTCTACATCAAGAGGTGTTCCCACGCTGCGATCTGCCTACGACCTGTCTACAACTGGCGCCCGCCTGAGTGCGAACTCCTCCTGCCAACGCGTGCAAAACTGTTGTATCTCCAGCCTGTCCTGCTGCACATGATGCTCCGGCAAAATCGTTCAGCGCACTTCCTGGGAATCCAAACCGTCTCTACAAAACGCAAGCTTGCAATGGTGCACTGCGCTCGCACCGCGATGCTAGCCTCTACCCTGCAGTTATGCTGGCCACGTGCATGCATGGCAGGACAGCGAGAGTCGACACTGCGGTTCGCAAACACACACAAGACACCATCGCAAGCAGTGCGGTGGACTCGGAGCGCTGCGGCCACGCCTCAAGAACTGTGCATCGCTTTCGCAACTCCCCAAGCCATAAGACCAACGCACTGCCTGCACAACGAAGAAAAACCACCCACGCACTGCACACTACACTGCACTGTCAAATCAAGCACTGCTGCATGACAGACCAGCCATCCCCACAATCAAGCGACAAACATGACCACGCGATACGCGAGCCAAGCATATCTGCACTCTCACACGTCTACATCAAGAAGGAAGCGCGCTGCGCCATGTCTGCAGCTGGCGCCTCAGCGGAAAGCAGGTAGAGATGGTATGTCCGCGGTGATGCACACGTCACGCAACCAGTGCAGCCTTCGTTCAAAGCAACCAGCATTTATAACCTTATGGCATTTGGGCTTAGTAACAAACCAATAGCACTGTGGTATCAAGTTACGCCTAGATATGTTGCATAAGGTGCGATAGTACGTTTGAGCATGTCACTGAACTTCAGGGTATCCGTGCCCACACCGTGGGCACGGATACCCTGAAGTTCACATTCCAGTTTTGCTATAAAGCCAATGTTCTGCTTACGCGCTTAATTGTTGACAGGCAGTTGCTTTTTGAAGTCACTGCTAAACTGTGTCCAACTAAATACCCCAGAGCGCAGGCGAGGTTCACGGATTGTGACGTTATGTCTTCGGGCCGCCACTGTAACATTCCTCAAATAGGATAACCCGTCAGCAATTAAACACATAGCCATTCACGCACCAACTGCACGGTAACACCAGCCGCATTAATTACAGGGTGCATTATTTTCAACTTACTTCTAATCGTACTCGCTTCATTAAGTGTATTCGCGCAGCCCCCAGAAAAGCAACCGCTAGTTCAGAAGACAACTCTACTTACGTGTCTGCTTGTAGCTGGCTCATGGAAGTGCTCAAGCACAGCTTCACCAGCTCACCTGCCGGGCAGAGTGCGCTAAGTATATTGAGTGTGCTGCGTGGCTTAGGTAGCTACCCAAGTCACTGGGTAAATAAAAAATACAAAAAAAATATCTTCATAGTCACAGCATTATAGTGGACAATGTGGTTGTACGACTTCCCCGCATTATGAGGCCTGGTGGCATTGTGCAGAACAGGGATGCGGACAGTTAAGCTTTTCAATAAATGTGCAATTCGGGGGCACCAATACGCAAGCCCTTGAAACTATGGCTATATTCCAGCAAAGACGAAATAACTGTGCCTTTGTTACGATACGTAAAAGAAGGCGCACAAGAGACTATTTCCACAAAAGCGAATGCTATACTGTTCCTCACCGATATTGCACAGTACTGCAAGCATGTAAACCCCGTCCACCTGCAGCGATTCTATCGAAAACGTCCACATGACTCTTTCACAAGCAAACGCGTCACTCGATGCACACAAATTCAGAACTGCGGACTGAGAAACTGAGTGCTGGTCACACACTGCTCGTTTCTTACAGGTCAGGAAACTGACCCTGTCTGCATTCGCAACAGAGCCCACACAGCATGTGGCTGTATGCCATTTATGAAAACCAGTGCACGTGCATTTGCGAGACCGCAAAACGTCATGCACAGTGCACGCAACAATTCGCTGCAACCCAATGTGCCCTTCTGCACATTGTTGGGTAAGAGCCCTCTGCCACCGCCAAAAAGGCAAAATCACATGTTTGCTAGTCAGCTTAATGCGAGTGCATCGTTTCGAACAAGAATAAGGGGCTAGCGCATGATTCCACCACCACCAGAGTGGTACAGTCACTCATTCGCAATGCTGCGCTGCTTTCGCAGTTCTATTCTGGGTCTTCAACGCACATACTTCACAGCGGAGTCAGTGGCATGCACTCTAGCGTGTCATCCAGTTGGTGTACGGGGAAAAGGCCCGCGGAAAGCACCTTCCTGTTTGGACAATAGCTATGGCTCTAGAACTGCAAATAACGTGGACTTTAATTCAACTGAACTAGCTGAAACAGCAGCTTCAAAAAGCTCACTTTCATCATCTAGGAGGAAGCGTTCCCACCAATGCAAATTCCATCTTCTACGCTTAAAAGCACTGGCAAGGCAGTAAGGCCACTTCTGTGGTGGCATCAGCGGACGACGAGCACAAGTTTGAAATCTTCAGTAGCTTCAGCTGTTAAGCCAAACGTGTATAACGCACTTGCTGCATAACATAGTTAGGACCGCGCCGCGCATTACCTTTGTGCGCCTGTCATGCCTCACCAGCTTGCAAGTGGATCATCTCCACTATCCGACGAAAACATTTCATGCTGTACAAATGCAAATCCAATATATATACCGGTTGATTTATTCAAAGAAATGGCCCTTCGCATTCTTGACAGTTTTTAGGTAGCATGCTGTAATGAAACTGCTGTAGCAGCAACCAAAAACATAAACTCTGAAGCCACGCATAGCTGAAAGGGCCACACATCTTGCCAGAATTACAGACAACAGATAATGTTCGTGGATCATCCTGCCAAACTATTCTCTCGGCCTCCAGAATGCTCTTTGAAAACAGGAACATTTCCAACCACACTCTTCACGCGGAACTACTGCGTGCCATTAGCCCGCAATTTATCATATGTTTGACACCCATCAGACGTTATTTACTAAGAAACTGGCAGTGTGTTTCAATCAATTGCTATTGTGCATGTCCATGGCATCAGTTCAAACTACTCAACTGCATTGATAGCGCGGGCAATAGATAAAACAGTGCTCCTCACCCCGCTGTCGTGTGCTCCACAGTCGAAACTGAACTTACGCCTATTTGGGACAACAGTAATATGCACGTTGATGAACCGTCCGCATGTCACCGTAATGTTACAAATACAAAGACGCCAGCAAAGTAGAACTGGCGTGATTTCAAAGCAGAAAGGCCACGCGCTTGTACTAGTCTGCCTTTTGAACTGCCATCATGAAAGGTGAATAACGCACCGACTGAAGATCCAAGCGTCGGACATAGGCCAACTCACGACAATCTACTACATTGAGTTCAAGACATCTATCACTCGTATGAATGCACAAAAGCCGCGCATTCGCACTATGAAAATTACCACGTTCTTGAGTCTACCCAACCGGAACACAGAAACAGCATGTGCACATTTTACCAGGACCCCTTCAAAAAATGCCATGCAATCACATAAAATCCAGATAACTTTGGTGGAATAGAAGGTATAATGAAATGCAGCAAAAAGCATAAAGCGACCTGCCGCTGCAACCGTCCCACGTAGTTTGCTCAACTTACCAACTGGAGGTCTAACCATAACGCTTTTAGTCCGCCACCTTGGATACAAAGCAATGCATTTCCCGGTTTTAACAAGCCTGTTACGAAGCGCTGCTACGCTCAAATGAACAAAATATTGTTTATCTCTGCGCCAAGCTAGCGCGTGCGAAATTTTGCGAGAATATGAAATTCACAAAACAAATACAATTCTAAAATAGAGCTACAAGCTCAGCAGCATCTGCTAACGAACTGCATGCCATGGCTGCTTTAAGACGGCGAAGAAATCCAATAACAACATTTATGCTAGTGCGGACCACTGCTAAAGCCAGCCAACGGGACGTTCTGCACACTGTGACAGCACTCAGGCATGTAACCGCTGGTATGAGCTGCTGCAGTATTCAATAGCACATTCAAGAAACCCTTGCACAAGCAGTACCAGCCATGAAGACTGTTCGGAGCCTGCCTTGCAGTGAATCCACTAGGCAAAGCATTTTGGCATGATAAGCCACGGGAACGTATGAAAGGAAATTCAATGTCATTTCACTTCCTTGTTTCGGCACAGGGTATGACAGGAACTGTAGAGATAACACGATGCAAAGATGTATCCACGTTATACATAGAAAGCCATCATCCGGTTCCCTTCTTATAGCAGACACGCGCTGATCCCAAAAGAATCCAGTTTGCAACAGCGTCACTGGAAAGCATGAAAAACGGTAACCAGCCACGAAACTTCATGGGCATCAAGGCAGCAAATCACGCTTCTCAAGTGTTGCATTGCTTGAGATCTTTTACAAACGTGGTCAACGCACGTCCTAAAGAACCAAAGTCTTCCACCCCTTTCTTTTGCTTGTTGCGTTGTTTTCATCTGATACACAGAAAAATCCGTGCAGGCGAGATTTCCGGGATTTGAAAACGTCTGTCTTTGTAGTGGTTACATGTGGCCAAGCTGCGGAGAATGTGTATTCAATGCATCCTAGAGTTCTATATCCCACAGATAATGCCACAAGCAGAAAAAAATGCATGACTGCCCTGCCATGCCCACTGGCATTCGCACTGTGGTGGGCCGGTGTCACGCGAGACCTAGCAAGGCTGTAACCATTAGGCACATCGTCTGAGAGGGAGAGATGCTGTGCTCTAGCTGCTCCGCCAAATGTTCAGCGACACACCGTCTGCCGGATCAACGCGAATTCCCTTGTTCCATCTCATATTGTACTTGTAGCGTAGGTGGAAACATTGCATGCGAAACGTCCTATGCTAAAACGACAAGAATGCTTGCGCTTCTACGCCACTCAACGGGATGATGTTTCCACACTCAGAAGAACAAGCTACGTGTCGCTCAACAGCACGAAGTGGTAGAAAGAAGTGCAATGATGCTTGCGCGCCTCCAAATATCTAAACATTTCAACCAGCAATCCTTGTTGCGCCTGCATTTGAGCGATTGCATTTCGCGGCTATCCGCTGATAACAAGACAGAAGCTGCACTGCGTCACTTTCAACGCGAGCGTGCGTGCGGAGCACGCCGACATGAAAACAAGAGTGCAGCAATCACGCAGCACCTGGCTCTCCCCTAATTTGCATCAGCTCCGGAACAATGTGCGAGATGCAAGCCATTGGACGTCCATAATGTCTATTGGTGGCCCTGTGCAAAGCTGCTGCTAGTACACGAGTCCACGATCCACCTAACACGTCACGTGTGATGTGGGGGGGGTTGCAACTCTAATGTGCAACAATGTAAGGAAAAACAAGTTGTTCGCAGCAACATCGGAAAACGATCATCCACCTACAATGTTGCATCTAGACTGCCAAGCCACAAACTCCGGCCAACGCACTGCCTACAAGGTCTTTCCAGCAACCTAAACTGCAGTTCACATGTACTGCCAAGCCAAGCGTT
>NW_013654161.1:0-1652 GCF_000499385.1 Eimeria necatrix
GATAGTGCTGCTGGGCCAGGGGCCCCCACGCTAATCTATGAAAGCTGCAGCAAGGGGCGCCACATGACGCACGGCGGGGGCCCCTCAGGGCCCTACGGGGCCCCCACGGCCCCACAAGGCCACGTGGGGCCGCGCAGCGCCACCGGGGCCCCTCAAAGCCATGTGGGGCCCCACAGGGCCCCCGGGGCCCCACAAAGCCACGTGGGGCCCCAGAGGGCCCTGTGGAGCCCCTGGGGAGTTCTGTGGGGCTGTACTAGCTGGGGCTGTTGCCCACATTTCGTGAGGCTCTTCAGATGGGGCCTTTTATGTCTCATCTCAGAGGCCCCCTTAGGGGGCTCCACGGCCAGGCAGCAAGAGTGCAGCATTATTCACTCCATATGATGATTTATATAAGTAAATATTAAACATTATCTCTATATGATGATGGTTCCTATAAATAAGTATTTTTAATGCTATTAAACATCAAAACTATCAACAGTAGAGCTCTAAAGTGCCTCTGTGGCTGCTTCTTTGCTTCGCTTGCTGCGGCGGCTGCAGCAGCGGCGCGAGCAGCTTCAAACTGCAACAACAATAAAATCTAGTTTGAAAATATAAAATCTAATTTGAAAATATAAATATGTTTTCATTTTTACTTTTTGTTGTGCACATATAATACTGCTAGGCTCCAGCGGCGCTAGAGCGCACGGCAGCAGCCAGCGAGGACCCGCAAAACCCAAGCGGAGGCACTTGGAAATATAAAAAGGAAAACTTGAATAACTCAAAAGACTAATAAATCTCTTCTACAGCAAACAAGGAAGAAGCCGCAGCTGTCCCTTTGCATTTGCCTCCTGCGCAGGCTCAAGGGGCCCCCGGCGAGACCCCTGAGGGGCCCCGAGGGGCCCCAGAGGGGCCCCCGAGGGGCCCCTGTGGGGCCCCTGTGGGGCCCCTGTGGGACCCCTGGGGGTAGCGAACCGCAGCCTTCTGCAGCGCAGACTGACTTCTAAATGTTTTTATTGTTTTTTGTGTTTTGCTGCTGAAGTTTTGAGGTTACAAGTGTCTAAACACTGCAGCAGTGGCCATGGGGCCCCCAGACCCCCAGAAGAGGCCCCACGGAGCGGGGGGCCCCCCTGCCTTTGAGTTGAGGCCCTTAGACCCAGCTGTGAGGGCTGCTTCTGCTGCTGCAGCAGCGCCTGCAGACGCAGCAGCAGCAGCAGCGAAGCCCCGTGGTAAGAAAAAGGGAGGTGACCCTGAGCGCCGTAAGCAATGCAGCATCCACGCTCTTATGAAACGCATCTCTCTCGAGTGCAAGTCTGCTGCTGCTGGCGGCGCTGCAGCAGCAGCAGCAGCAGGAGAACCCGCAACGTCAGCAGCAGCAGCAGCAGCAGCCAGGGAAGCATCCGACTCAGCAAATGCTTCCGGCTCCAGCGCTTCCCCTCCCTCCCAATCACCAGCAGCAGCAGCAGCAGCAACAGCAGCAGCAGCAGCAAAAGTGCCGGCTGAAAGCCCAGATGAAGTTTCTCTTTTCATGTTTGACTTCGGAGAGTGCGACGCCCAGCGCTGCAGCGGCCGCCGTTTGCTGCGGCACTGCAAACTCAACAAGATAACAGCTGCTGGCAGAGTGCAGTACGCGCAGCGGCTGGGTGGCCGCAGCAGCAGCAGCCGCAGCAGCAGCA
>NW_013654162.1:0-1763 GCF_000499385.1 Eimeria necatrix
TGCTTTGCAAATGCCTGTGCAGGCCCAACAGGGGCATGCAGAACTGTTTGCGTCAGCGCACAGTGTGCGCATTCGTACACGAGTATTACCCAGTTGCTCGAGCTATTAGAAAGGACAGGAGATGAGCACACCGAGGGTTGACCTGCTTTCAGGCGGTGCGCCGCAGAGGACCGTGACGTTGCAGAGCACCTTGCGCTTGGACTGCCAATGCTCTTGATTGTTGCACGAGCTTGAGGAATTGCATGCCCACCTCGCAAGGGTTCCTCCGCAAACCCGGCTTCAAACGGTGTGTCTTGCGTTGCCTTAATGGACCCAAATACCACTGAACTAGTCAATCGCTCGTCATTATTCGTAACACACCGTTCTACTATGAGTTTGGCGGTGCGCGAACAGCAGCCCGCCAACCACCGCACTAGTGACCCTCAAGATCTGGAGTTGCTCAAGATCTGGAGCTTGTGAAGGAGTTTGGCAGTGCCACTGATCGCAGCTGCTCTAGTTAGACCTTGTGTGTGAGCTCTCTGTTGGACTGGCAGCCGCGCCTTCAACAAGGTTGCCATGTCGCTGCTGAGGGAGAGTGTCATAGGCGTGGGAAAGCAGCCGAGTGCGCGAGTTTGTGACGAAGGCTTTGATGCTGGTTAGCTAGCAGAGCGGCGTTGTGCAAGTGCTGGTGGACGTGTCAGTGGGAGGGCGGAATAGTGCAGAGAAAAGCCGGGTGCTGAACAAACCTAGTGTTCAGCTGACGCATCTGCCCAAGGACTACGGTCCACCACGGCAGAGCAGCCACGTTGTCAGTGGTTCATAGTTAATGAGGGTCGTCGTGGAGAAGAACGTCCCTACGTCATTGCGACGGACAGCGTCCCTACGTCATTGCGACGGACAGTTTAGTGGCCTCAGCAAACGTAGGGCTGACAAACCAGCACTCGCCGCGTTCACTTGCACCGCAGTGCTGCGTGCAAGGAGAGGAAATGCCTCCTGCAGTCGTTGATATATACATATTTTTATTTATGTGTGTATGCGTTTACATTAATATGTGCATATGTTGCTTGTCTCCAAAGTGCTGTCTGTGTGCAGCTCGTCCTTAAGCCAGTCACTGAGGTGATAGCCTCGGGAATTGGGAAATGCTGCTTCAGAAGACGGTGGGTCGCATAGGGCCTCTACTGCAGCGGGAGACGCGAAGTGGATGTTTGTGCTTCCCTGAACAGCTGCTTCATTATTCCTGTTGCTTAGCTGTATCTTTATGCCACGCACGACGATGCTTGTGGCCTTGGTTGGTACGTTGCCTGCCAACAGGCACTCTACCAGCACTGTTACCCAGCAGCCGTCCCCTGCCAATAGGCACTCTTCCAGCACTGTTGCCCAGCAGCTGACGTTCTCACGAAGTGTTTTGACAGCATCACACAGGGTACCCGCGAAAATGCGGTGGTCAAGAAAGGCTTCTGGCTGTCCTCTTTATACGCTGTTTGCGCCGCAGGTGTAGTAGTAGTGTGAGCGGAATGTGATTTGACTTTTCGCGGCCAAATGCAAGTGCCTGTGCAGACTCAACATGGGCGTGCAGAGCTGTTTGCTTCAGCTCACCGTGTGCGGATTTTGCATGCGGGTGTAACCCATTTACGCGAGCTGTTAGGATGCGGAGGAGATGAGCACACCGAGGCTTGACCTGCTTTCAGGACGTGCGCCGCAGATGAACGTGACACTGCAACGCACATGACTCTTGAACTGCCAGTGCTCTGGAGTACTGCACGACCTCGACAAAATGCACAACG
>NW_013654163.1:0-2158 GCF_000499385.1 Eimeria necatrix
AGGGCTATTGTTCTGCTTGGTAGTGAAATCCTCCATGGCTCTCGACTGCAGAGCTAATTTGTTCGGTTGGCTTCACCATCGGTGACACCAGTGATGGCTAGTGATTACAGTATGGATTTTCTGTCGGATTGGGTGCTTTATTGAGCATCAACAGAAATAGTTAGAAAGTTAAATCTATTGCAGTGTGCTTGCCCACGCTGTCAGGGACTCTTGAGTATTATTAGTGCATTTAGCGTTTATACGAATGAACAGTTCGTGCGTCCTTCTGTGGAGGCGGATTCTGTGCAAAGTGCAGCATCCTGACAATCGCGCACATGCGTTTAGCATTTCAGCGGTTAGCGCGTTACGTGGGAAACCATAGTTTGCACATAATTGCTATGGGGACGCCAAGCTGCTGATTTGCCTCAAAGCAACGCAGAGCATTTTTTTCAGCATTCCTCTGGTAGGAGTGGCGCAAAGTAGTGGCGTTTCAAAGGAGCAAGCACTTGTAACGAGTTGTTTGTAAACTGGCACTGCACTTTTTTCGGGAGTTACGTGCTGTGAAAGTCTTGCTGCTTTATTGAGCCCAGGAACACGGCGCGCGTTAAATGTTCCTGGGATGTTGATGAATCCAAAAAAGTAATTCTCACACTATGCGTTTGACGCGACGCGCGTCTCTTGTGTACTACTAACACAAATGTGCAAAGGCAAAAGTGGTTTGAATTATTTGATCGTGCTACAGAAAATAAAATTGTGCAACAGCCCTGCAAGCAGGAGCGCTAGCTCGGATTCCAGTACTATGCATAACACTTCTGCAAAGACTCCACGTAGGTGGCATTCGCCGTTGCAGCATCCCCATCTACTGTTTTTCATGAATTGTGCTGATGCGAAAACGCGTGTAGCGGAATTGTGAGGCTTCATTGGTTGCAAGGAAAAGTTTCCGTTGGAGTTGGTCTGTTGTTTCGCTCGCCGCTAGAGTTGCGTGACTGAGTAGAAGGGCTGTCAACAACAAAAGGTCACACTCTATAATACTCGCGATGGTGGGATGTAGGCCGAAGTGGAGTTGCCCTTTTTAATTGATCCCACCTCCTGATTCATACTTTCTGCGTCTGTAAAGCAGCTCCCGAGACTCTGAGTCGGGACTCAAACTTAAAGAACTGCAGAATGTGTTGCTGCCATAATACGAACGTATTTATGAACTACGAACTCCTGTCCTTACTGATGCAACTTCTTTATAATATGGTCTCTATTTTCTCGCCTTCCCAGGCAAATTCCAGGACGCCTTTATTTCAGCACAAATCTGGGATACTAGCAAATTCTTAGCAGTACCATAGTTTTGCATAGCATGCGAAGGAAGCAATTTCGTACGCAGCCGCGTAGTTGCTGCCGGGTGTGGCAGTCGAATCATTTGTTGAGTAATGAAGCTTCCCACAAACCTGCAGCACTATCGCATTTCACGTACCACTTGATACGAGAAGAAAGACGTTTCCATAAGACGTCTAGCTTGCATTTACTAACTTGATCCGTGAAAGAAGAGTACTTTGGATAAGAAACAAGCTTGCTGTTTAAGCCGAAGTAACCAAACAACAGTCACGGCTTTAGTATATGATCTAAGATATACAGAGCTTATTGGTATTTTTGAACTCAGACGAAAGTATTGCGATATTGGTTTTTTATCCATGAGTCTGACTGTTTAGCACTATCTGGCTTAGAGGTGGGGCAAAAAAATTCGACTTAAACGTCTTTCATTCTTGCATCCTAGCCCATACGGGTCATTGGGTGCCAGGATTGCTGCAGAAGCGAGCGGGGTACCAATTTGTGGCTGCAAAGTATTTTAAGGAAAAGCTTTAGCCGTGTATTGTAGATATTGTTTTTAATCTACAGGTCGTAAGGCGAGCTGGTCCTAAATATTAAGTTAGTGCACTGAACACTGACGACGTATTCCGTATTCCGTGGACTGCTAATGGTTTGCATTGAAATTTTTATGTGATGCACTGAATCGAAGTTAGTCAAAAGCGCTTCCCATGCCGGCTGCTGATATTGGCTTACACAGGCTCCAACATTTATTGCACTAAGATCGCACACTTGCTACCCAGCTTGCCCAGCAGCCCGCTCCATTTTAAACAATAGCTCAGAGGCTTAGATCCTTGCACTGATTAATGGTGCAGCTCATTCGAAT
>NW_013654164.1:0-1931 GCF_000499385.1 Eimeria necatrix
ATGATAATAATGGATTCGTCGATGACTGCCACGGATGGGTAAACCCTAAACCCTAAACCCTAAACCCTAAACCCTAAACCCTAAACCCTAGCCCTAGCATGCAGTGGCCCCACTAAGTGGACAAACCCTGCGGAGGTTTGCGGGGATGGAGTCGATAATGATAATAATGGATTCGTCGATGACTGCCACGGATGGGTAAACCCTAAACCCTAAACCCTAAACCCTAAACCCTAAACCCTAATTCTAGCATGCAGTGGCCCCACTAAGTGGACCAACCCTGCGGAGGTTTGTGGGGACGGAGTCGATAATGATAATAATGGATTCGTCGATGACTGCCACGGATGGGTAAACCCTAAACCCTAAACCCTAAACCCTAAACCCTAACTCTAGCATGCAGTGGCCCCACTAAGTGGACAAACCCTGCGGAGGTTTGTGGGGACGGAGTCGATAATGATAATAATGGATTCGTCGATGACTGCCACGGATGGGTAAACCCTAAACCCTAAACCCTAAACCCTAAACCCTAAACCCTAATTCTAGCATGCAGTGGCCCCACTAAGTGGACAAACCCTGCGGAGGTTTGCGGAGACTGAGTCGATAATGATAATAATGGATTCGTCGATGACTGCCACGGATGGGTAAACCCTAAACCCTAAACCCTAAACCCTAAACCCTAACTCTAGCATGCAGTGGCCCCACTAAGTGGACAAACCCTGCGGAGGTTTGCGGGGATGGAGTCGATAATGATAATAATGGATTCGTCGATGACTGCCACGGATGGGTAAACCCTAAACCCTAAACCCTAAACCCTAAACCCTAAACCCTAACTCTAGCATGCAGTGGACCCACTAAAGTCCGGTGGAAATGTGCGGAGATGGCGTTGATAATGATCATAATGGCTTTGTGGACTACTGCCACGAATGGGTAAACCCTAAACCCTAAACCCTAAACCCTAACCCTAATCCTAAACCCTAGCAAGCAGTGGCCGTGAGAAATGGCCCCACTAAATGGACAAATCCGGTGGAAATGTGCGGAGATGGCGTTGGGAATGATAATAATGGTTTTGTGGACTACTGCCACGGGTGGGTAAACCCTAAACCCTAACCCTAAACCCTAAACCCTAAACCCTAGAGAGTAGAGGCTAGACCCTAGACTCTACATGGTAAAGGATGAGTTGAGGTCTTGGGAGATGGAATTGAAAATGGTAATACTGGCTTCGTCGATGACTTCCGCCGCTTGGTGAACAAACCCCAAACCCTACACCCTAAACCCTAAACCCTAAACCCTAAACCCTTTTCCCTAAACCCTAAATCGCTTTCTCTAGCCCCTCCTAAAGCTGCCAAAACCCCCAAAACCCCCAAAATCCCTCCAAGCCCGCGAAGGCCCCCAAAACCCTCCGAAGCTCCCAAAACTTCCGAAAACCTCCTAAACCCTTTCAAACCCTCCTAAACCCTTTAAACCCTGCTAAACCCTTTAAACCCTCCTAAACCCTCTAAACCCTCCTAAACCCTCAAAACCCTCCCAAACCCTCTAAAACCCCTAAACCCTCGCGCCCGCTCCACCCCCTCCACCCCCGCCTGCGAACCCCCGTGAAACCCTCTCAACCCCTCGCACCCCCAACCCCGCAAACCCTAAACCCTAAACCCTAAACCCTCGTGCGGCTTGCGGGGCTGCAGGACTTCGTGGGGAACAGCGGCGAACTGCGCCCCGACGCCTCCGGCCACGGCACCGGCGCCGCCGGCGTCGTGGGCGCCGCGGCCAACAACTTAGTCGGCCTTGCGGGGGTTTGCTGGGGCTGCAAAATTATGTGTTTGAAGTTCATTGGAAACGGGCAAGGAACTGTTTCGAATCAAGTCCAGGCCATCGACTACGCAGTCAAAATGGGAGCCTGGATCAGCAACAACTCCTACGGAGGCTACGGGGGAACCAGC
>NW_013654165.1:0-1088 GCF_000499385.1 Eimeria necatrix
GTGTGCGTGTAGATTGAGGTGCACATTTTCTGAGCCCGAAGTTGCGCGCTTTTGTTTTCAGGCGGACAGATGTGAATTACGAGCTTCCAGGAGCGTTCTCTGGCAGTAGGAGGAGCTTATTTATCTCAGCATATGCTTTAGCGTGCCTCCACAGCAAACGCGTTTCTTATTCGATTTGTTTTACTGCATCTCGTGGAATGCTCGTGGGACGGCCTCCTGCGTGCTCAGGACGCGGAAGGTCTTGCTAATCACGTGCTTCAGAACTAAGACTAGCGCAATCGTTTTCTTTCGGATGTGCAGCTCAGCTTTGGTCGAGTTGTCACAATGCAAGTGCGCAGTACGTTGCTCTACGCTAGTGAGTGAAAATGTCGTGGAGTACTTTGTTGTAGCATATGACATCTAAGGGTTTGGGCCGCTTTATCGTGTACAGAGCGTATGTCGGTCAAGATTTGCGTGCCATCGACACATATACTGTTGAGAGACTAGGTAGTGGAGTCGAACCAAGGCACTTGTCAGAATTATTCTAAGGCTGTCCTGCAATGCGTGCACCACGCGCAAACGATCTCGTGATTGTGTGGCATTGTTGGTGCATAGCGTGTTTGTGCCATTTACGCGTGAGACGTTTTCCACGCCTTTAAGGTACATGTGAATGGCGGTGACACCTTTATGCGTGCTTGTAAGTCGAAGCGCACATTTTCTGAGCGAGACGTTGAGACCATTCTCGAAGGCGCACAGATGTGTGTTACTAGCTGTCAGGAGCGCTGTCCGGCCGTAAAACGAGCTTATTTATCTCAGCATATGCTTTATCTCAGCATATGCTTTATCGTGCCTTCACAGCAGACGCGTTTCTTATTCAATTTATTTTACTGCATCTCGTGGAGTGCTCGTGGGACGGCCTCCTACGTGCTCACGACACAAAAGGTGTTGCTAATCACGCGCTTCAGGACTAAGACTAGCGCAAGCGTTTTCTTTCGAATGCGCAGCTCAGCTTTGATAGATTTGTCACAATGCAAGTGTGCAGTGCGATGCTCTACGCTAGTGAATGAAAAGGCACGCAGGGTAGTTTGTTTGCGATGAAGAACGAGCGC
>NW_013654166.1:0-1205 GCF_000499385.1 Eimeria necatrix
ATTTCCCGAATTTACGTGATGCCGGCTTGCCTAGAGAACGCAAGCCGCTGTGGTCGCACTTTCAAGAGATTTACAGCAACTCGTGGACTGTAACAGAAACTGATAGGCGTTTAACTGAGTAGCATGACAGACGCATGATTTTGGCACAATGGGAGACTACTGCGAATCATGCGCTGCGAGAATAACCGTTATGCGAGGAAAAGGGATGGTAGGAAAGATGGTGCAGCCACAGAAGTTGAACTGTATCCTTTGCAGATTCAGATACGAGCTCGAATGGTGGCTAATACTCATAACGAAAATACCTCCTTTGGAGAATTCCGCATAACGAGTCAAGCGTTTGTTGAGGTGCGCACATCCTGGCAAGGTACAAAAACACATTATGGAGGTTCATAAAAGAATAGCTACGCAAAATAAACCAGACATGCTCGACAAAAGACCACTTTGCCTAAGACCTTGCAGAGAACTTATTGCGTATAATTCGCCTTCCTGGTTTCACATCTTGATGTTCTGCGAATTTGAAATGCCCCGCAAAAATGTGATGTGGCTTGTTAAACAAGCTGTTAGCAAGGAGGGATGCTTTGAATCAAATATGTCTGTTAAATCTCCTACTTTCTGATCCAAAGAAAAATGGCATTTCTTAAAAGCTTGCACTTTCTGATATTCCTTATCGCTAGCCTTTATGAATGCATCCTCACTTACGACGAAGGCTGCAGGAGTGTCCATCAGGTGTCCTTCAACCGCCTGTACTTTGGACGTAGTTGTGCAGCGCATTCGTGCCCAATTGCGTGCAAGGCCTGTAACAGATGTTTCACGCCAGTTATGAGAAATATGGCAAATTTTCCTGTGCTTCTGGAGCGTTCCTTTTTGCCGTGTATACAAGAGATAACCTATGACCGCCCTAGAGGGTGTATGCGCTTTTTGACAAGCTTATTCGTTTCGTAAAGAATTGAGGCGTCTTTTTTGTTTGACGGATCTCTTACAAACTGATTTCGTATGATGCATCCCTTCGACAGACCAACTTCGCGACTTACACTGTTCTGCAAAGAGAATCTATGATTACGCTAATTGTGGTTTACGTTAATTTAACCTATGTCAATGTCAATGATTTGGCAGTGAGTGAAGTGACTTTCAGCCGATTGGGAGCAACCTGAAATCAACATAGACGCATTGCAATTTTGTGGCCCTATCTCATTTGAAACAGCCAA
>NW_013654167.1:0-1467 GCF_000499385.1 Eimeria necatrix
CAGCTGCTTATGGCAGGTGGCTTTTTGGCTTGGGGCTCTTTGATCAAGCTGCCCGCAGGAAACTGAAGCAAAGTTTTGATTGCTTCGTTACGCGTGCATTGCTTGCCTGTGCGTTTACTCAGTCAACGCTTGGCTTGGCAGTACATGTGAACTGCAGTTTAGGTTGCTGGAAAGACCTTGTAGGCAGTGCGTTGACCAGATTTTGTGGCATAGATGCTGAAAAACTCTACCCGCCGCGCGTTTCATCTGATATTTCTTTCTCTGCAGTGGTGTGTCCAGACGTTGAGGTGGGGTCGAATTAGCGCCCGTGTTTTGGACCTGGAGCAAGTGCGATGTTCACCATGCAGTGTTCGAATCTCTGAGAACAATCATTTCGGATCGCGCGCTTTTCCGGCCAGAAGCAAAAAGGTCTTTCTCAAATATTTGTCCTGTCTCTGAGCCCTGCAGACCCTGAGTGCAAGTTGCCCTAGTTGCACTCTGCATAACCAGCTGGTCTGCACATGCCATTTGCCCCTGATGTTGAACATACGAGTATGAGTTGTGATGTAGATATTAGCGTGGACCTTAACCACTAGTTTTGTGTATGCAGGTTCTGTGACCGCACTGACTGCGAGCAGTGAGGTCCAGAGATTTGCAGCGTGAATACCGCATGTAGCCTGTGGATATAGCAGGTACAAAAAAGGGTGAGTCATTCCCGTGAAGTGGGCTTTAAGACTTATTTGTGTACACGAGGGAACCCGTCGCCTGAGCAAACGTGTGGTGGAATTGTCAGTGCATGCTCCTGGTGCGAACAGGAACGTATCTCTGTTGATTGCGTTGCTGTGGATACAGTATCGATAGCTGAAAGATGTAGCATCACTATTTGCCCTCGTGTGGGGCTGCTTTTCCTATTCTTTATTTTTGTTTCGGAGTCATGAAATACAGGGCATTGATGGCTTCTCTATTGGTGTCATGCCACGTCGGCAGGTGCAACCAACGCAACTCATGGATTTGGTGCTGCACGCTCACCAGCTGCAGCGTATAGCCGAATGAACTAGACGAACAGGATTGCACGCTTTCCCAAAACTTGTCGCTTTTACGTGGAGTTCACCGCAACGCAGCTTGATTATGCAGGTGCACTGCAGCAATTACATGTGGTGTGAGCTGTCAGGCGGTGTGTTGAGCACACGATGTGAGAGAGCAGAGTTACTCCAGAACTTCATACTTGCAGATGATGGGAAAGGCAAGCGCTTTTTTACAAAACGCCCCAGCAGTTTAGCGGCTTCGAGCGCTCTGGTCAGATGGAACTCGCTAAACAACCTGAGTCTTGAATTTTGGTTTCTTGGCCCGTCATCTTCACAGTGTCCGTCGAACGTATAGCAGCAGGCTGAAATTATTCTAAATTGCTGTTCATATGATCCAAATGCATTTGCACATCTCAGGTTTTATAGGGGTTCCAAGACACTCTCATCGAGAGTCCGGGGCTAT
>NW_013654169.1:0-1533 GCF_000499385.1 Eimeria necatrix
TTTAAGCGGGCATTTGTCTACACACCAGATGACGAGACTAGCGACCGAGAGGCTATTCTTGCCTTTCTCAACGGCAAAGATATCGGCTGTCTACGACGGAGAAGCAAGAAAGCGGATATAAGAAGCCTCTGGTCAGAACTCCCAGGTAATATCGCGATGAGCAAGACGCGACTCGCAACTGGGGTTAATGGCCGCTATGTGCTTCAGAAAGCAGATGGCGCCGCTCTCGACCAGAAGCAGCTCATTAGGAGTATTAAACAGCATATGGCGGAATGGCAGCGGGAGGTGTGGAAAGAACAGGTGGATCAAGGAAAATCGGTGGCTTACCAGACGGCGGATAGTAACGCGTTTCTACGGGGGCCGTCTCGTCTGAAGCCCGAAGACATCATCTTCGCCATCAGGGCGAGATCTGCGCAGCTCCCCACACGGCAATACCTCAAACGAATTGGGGTAACAAAGCTAGCCCGTTGCCGCCATTGTACAGCTGACCCTGAAACCCTCGCGCATATCCTCAACCACTGCCCGCACAGTATGGACAGCAAAATAAAAATGCGCCACAACAAAGTACTGGAGCGGATAACAACGGCCATTACACAAAGCGCAGTCAACAGGGGGAAAACCTTACTGATCGATAAGTGCCCGGATGATATGGAAACACGATTGAGACCAGACATTATTCTGCGCGACGAAAAGTCAAAGACAATGACAATCGCAGATGTCGCGATAGTCTTTGAAGACTACAGGAAAAACTCGTTCGGCTCCTCCGCCATTCACAAGGAGGAGAAGTACAAGGATCTCAAGACCCACTATGAGTTTTGTGGGTACCGGGTATCAGTGCATGCGCTAGTATACGGCTCGTTGGGCTGTATAGCGCAAGACAATAGAAAGGTGCTTACACAAGATCTAGGCATTGCCGAACGCACCGCATGGGTATTACAACGCATCATCAGCACTGACTGTATCCGACACAGTAATCAGATCTGGGGTTTTCACGTGGCTGACAATCAAGGCGAGCGCGAGGAGGCAATCGCTCTTGCGCGGCCAACACGCTGTGATGAATACACTAATGATGCACTAATACACTAATGATGCACTTATACTTAGTCACTCTCGGTATCATATGTATGTTATGGCGAGTGAAAACGGTTGGCCTTCGACTTTGGCCGTGCCGTAGGAGCTGACGCTCCGTACAAACGATCTTTTTCCTTTTTGGGAGGGGCCCCCCACTCCAAAAACCCAGCAAGCAAAGTTCTCCACGTCATACTTACGTCCGCCGTTAACTCGCGCTTTGTTGAATTTCATCACACCCTAGCATTATGTGCAGGATGGAGTAAAGTTGCAGCGAAGCCTGCCATGTGGAAATTCCCAGCAAGCAAAGGGCAGCTGGGGAGAAAAAAAACACATCGTGCAACGCAGGCTAAATCTTAGTGGATCGTAGGACAAGCCTACTCTCGCACTTACAATACCTGGTTGCGCCAAAGTCGTCTGCAATGGATGTAACGCCCCAAATGTGGGAAATTGCGATTATCGCCC
>NW_013654170.1:0-34690 GCF_000499385.1 Eimeria necatrix
AACCCTAAACCCTAAACCCTAAACCCTAAACCCTAGATCCTAAGCAGTGAACACAAGCCCTGGGTTTGGGCGCTGCGCTGACTGCGCGGCTTCTGACGAAAGTTGGCCGTTTGGAAACCCTCGCCAAGATGCCTGCGCAAAACATCATGGTCAAACCCTAAACCCTAAACCCTAAACCCTAAACCCTAAACCCTAAGCACTGAACACAACCGCAGGGCCTGAGGCTCCGACTCGCAGACCCCGCGCGCAGGCGCTCGGGCTGCGGGGAATCCCCACGCACCCTCAAACCCTCCTAAGCTCTAAACCCTAAACCCTAAACCCTAAACCCTAAACCCTAATCCCTAATGGCGAAGCCCTCGCGTAGAGTTAGAGCCCTGGCTGCGTGTGGGAAGCTTAATGTTGGGGGCGGGGCCGAAGTCCGAAACCCTAGCCAGCAAACCTGAACCCTGCCGCCGCCGCCGCCGCTGCTGCTGCTGCTGCTGCTGCTGCTGCTGCTGCTGCTGCTGCTGCTGCTGCTGCTGCTGCTGCAGCTGGTGGGCGCGCAGAAGCGCAGCAGCCTGTCGCTGTCTTCGAAGGGGGGCGCTGCTGCTGCCTTTGCTTCGCTGCTGAGCTCCAGCGATTTGGTAATGTTAACTCCTTTGCCATTTCGGAAAAGGGCTTTGCGGCTGCTGGCTGGGAAGGTGGCTTTAGCAGCAAGAGTGGACGTTTACGGCAGCAAACCCGCAGCAGCAGCAGCAGCAGCAGCAGCAGCAGCAGCAGCAGCAGCGGGCGGCGACGGCGAGGAGGAAGACGCTGCAGCAAATAACATCAGCCTGGTCGACAACCCGCAGGCCCCCGGAGAAGTCGGAAGGGCACTCAGGGACTTCATCGTCCAGGCCCTCATGAAGGTGCAAACCCTAAACCCTAAACCCTAAACCCTAAACCCTAGGCGAGATTGGCTCGCCGGCCCCCGCAGAAAGCCTCCGCAGCCACGCTTGGCTGCTGGCTCCGTCGCAGCAGCTCTCTAAGGTCCACAGTCCGGGGTTTAGAGCTGGGATCCAGGGCTTAGGGTTTAGGGTTTAGGGTTTGGGGTTTAGGGTTTAGGGTTTAGGGTTTAGGGTTTAGGGCTTAGGGTTTGGGCGAAGCATTCCACGTGTGTTGCTTGCTGCGTCTCGCACCCCCTGAACAGCTGAGGTTTAGGGTCTAGGGTTTAGGTTTGAGGACCCGGGGAGAAGGGCCCGGTCTCCAGGTTTATGGTTCAGGGTTTAGGGTTTAGGGTTTAGGGTTTAGGGTTTAGGGTTTAGGGTTTTACAAGAGCGCTCCGCGGCGCCAGTGAAGAAAACCGGGGGCGGAGGGCGTTAGTATAGCCCATAGGGCTCAGTGCCCCGGGTCGAGGGTTTAGGGTTTAGGGTCCAGGGTCCAGGGTTTAGGGTTTAGGGTTTAGGGTTTAGGGTTTAGGGTTTGCGGTGCAGGCGCAAGAGCCCCCCCCGGCGCCAGTGAAGAAGGCGCTGCCAGCCCCTGAGGACAGAGCGAAGCCGAAGAGGGGGGGAAAGAGGCACCGGAGATTGAAGGAAAAAAGAGAACTTTCGGAAATTCAAAAACAACTAAATAGAGTTAAATTTGGAGAACAGGAAGACACTGTGGGCCTCAAAGGTGACCCAAACCCTAAACCCTAAACCCTAAACCCTAGGCAGAAAAAAACCGCCAAATTTGGGCAGCTGGGGCACTCTCTGGGCCTCAGAACTGACCCAAACCCTAAACCCTAAACCCTAAACCCTAAACCCTAAACCCTAGGCAGAGAAAAGCGGCTAAATAGGGTCAGATTTGGAGAACAGGACACTGTGGGCCTCAGAACTGACCCAAACCCTAAACCCTAAACCCTAAACCCTAGGCAGAGAAAAGCGGCGGAAAACCGCCAAATTTGGGGCCCCGCGGGACTGCCTGGGCCTCAGAAGTGCCCCAAACCCTAAACCCTAAACCCTAAACCCTAAACCCTAGACATCTTGCTCTGCTGCTGCAGCAAAGGGTTTGGGCATGCTGGGGCGCAGCATCGCGAATGGGCGTTTGAAGCTGCAGGCGAAGCAGCAGAAGAAGACGCAGCTCAGTAAACCCTAAACCCTAAACCCTAAACCCTAAACCCTAAACCCTTGAAGGGGTTTATCCCCAGCGAATTCGAAGGAAGGCAGCAGCAAACCCTCGAAGCTGCAGCAGCAAACCGGAAAGCTGCTGCTGGGGCGTGTTGCTGCAGGTGCCCGCCGGCAGCAGCAGCTGCACCCCAAGGGAGTGTCTTCTGCTGCTGCAGCATCTGGCAGCAGCAGCAGCACGGGGTTTGCTTCCTCTCTGAGCTTCACCCCTGTGCAGGGGCTGGAGCTTTGCAACCCTTTGGCTGAGCAGCAGCAGCAGCAGCAGCAGCAGCAGCAGCCGGACTCGCGAGACTACTTCGGGGGAGGAGGCAGATTCACGGCGGTGCGCCTGCTGCTGCTGCTGCTGCTGCTGCTGCTGCTGCTGCTGCTGGGGTTGCTGCTGCCGTCGCTGCTGCTGCCGTTGCTGCTGCTGCTGTTGCTGCTGGGCTCTCTGCTCTGGCCACGGTTGCTGCTGCTGCTTTTGCTTGCTTCTCTAATGCCGTCGCTGCTGCACTTGTTGCTGCTGCTGCCGTCGTAGAAGGTGCTGCTGCTGCTGCAGCTGCCGTTGCTGCTGCTGCTGCTGCTGCTGTTCGCTGCAGGTGGAGCGCAGCAAAGCTGCCGCGCACAAGGCGTAGCGGCGAACCTGCACTTGCTGCTGCTGCTGCTGCTGCTGCTATTTTGTTTGCCTCTGCTGCGTCAGCGTGGAGCTCTCGCGCTAATGACAGCCTAAACCCTAAACCCTAAACCCTAAACCCTAATAACGCCAGACTCCAAAGGGAAGCGGATACGCTGAAGTTTAAGTGCATGCAGATTTGTGGCGAGGATGTTTGCTGCCAGCAGCAGCAGGTGTAGCAGCAGCTGCAGCAGCAGCAGAAACAGTAGCAGCTGCAGCAAGTGTAGCAGCAGCAGCAACTGTAGCAGCAGCAGCAGACGCAGCGGCAGTAGCAGTGGTAACAGCAGAGGTAGTGGCAGCTGCAGCTGAAGCTGTAGCAGCAGCACAAGCTGCAGCAGCAGCAGCAGCCGCAGGAGCAGCACGAGCTGCAGCAGCAGCAGCAGCTGTAGCAGCAGCGGCAGCCACGGCTGTGCCAGCTGCAACAGCACAGGTACAGCTGCAGCAGCAGCTATAGTGCAGCAGCAGCTAAAACTCGAGCGGAAGCAGCAAATGCGCAGCAGCAGCAGCAGCAAATGCGCAGCAGCAGCAGCAAATGCGCAGCAGCAGCAGCAAACAATGCCGGCCTCTAGAGGAGCGAACCAGAAGAAATTATATGGCGAGACAGTTTGCTGCGGCAGCAGCAGCAGCAGCAGCAGCTGCTGCTGCTGCTGCTGCTGCTTTTGCTACACGGTTGGCTCTATTTGGGAAGCAGCAAGACACGCATAGGGCCAGTGAGATGTCGCTTCTCCCCTAAGCAGCTAGCTAGCTAGCCACAGCTAGCTAGCTAGCCGGTTAGCTAGCCAGCTAGCTGGCTAGCTAGCTAGCTAGCCGGTTAGCTAGCCAGCTAGCTGGCTAGCTAGCTAGCTAGATGGCTAGCTTGCTAGCTGGTTAGCTAGCTAGCTGGCTAGCTAGCTAGCTAGCTGGTTAGCTAGCAAGCTAGCTAGGTGGAGCCAGCTAATGTTATAGCCAGCCAGTTAGCTAAGGACAGGTGGCTAGCTAGCTAGCTAGCTAGCCGGCCAGGTAAGGCCAGCTATCTGGCTAGCTAGCTAGCTAGCTAGCCAGCCTGAGCCAGCTAGCTAGGGTACGGGTGAGGTGTTTCTTTTAAAAGATTCGGGGCCCCCTCTGCTGCTGCCCCCAGGGGCCCCTGGGGCCCCCAATATGGACTGGGGGCCCCCACCGCCCCAGGGGCCCCCAAAATCCCGGGGGCCCCCGGGGGCCCCAATACCCCAGGGGCCCCCCAAAACCCAGGGACCCCAGGGGCCCCAGGGGCCCCCAAGGACGCAGGGGCCCCGGGGGCCCCCAAGGGCACTGGGGTCCCGGGGGCCCCCAAGGGCACGGGGGCCCCAGAGGCCCCAGGGGCCCCAGGGGCCCCCAAGACCCCAGGGGCCCCAGGGGGCCCCAGGACCCCAGGGGCCCCGGGGGCTTTGGGGGCCCCTTGGGCCGCTGGGGCTTTAAGGGCCCCTGAGGCCTCGGGGGGCCCCCAGGGGCTCGCCGACATAGCCGCAGGGGGGGGCCCCCAATGGGTACTTGGGGCCCCCGAGGGCCCCTGAGGGGCCCCCTGGAGGGCCCCCTGAGGGGCCCCTTGGGAGACCCCGTGGGGGGCCCCCTGTGCAGGGGGTGGGGGCCCTTTAGGGGGAGTCACAGCCGGTGGGGACTGCGGGGCAGACATTCCTGCTGCTGCTGCTGCTGCTGCTGCTGCTGCTGCTGCTGCAGCAAACTCCGCCTCCTGAGGAGTCTGGTAAAAAGTCTGTTGCTGCAGCGCAGTCGGGGCACTTGTCCCTGCTGCTGCCCGTGTTGCTGCTGCTGTTGGTGCTGCTGCTGCAGTTGGTGCTGCTGCTGCAGCTGGTGCTGCTGCTGCTGCTGCAGTTGGTGCTGCTGCTGCAGTTGGTGCTGCTGGAGCAGTTGGCGCTGCTGCTGCAGTTGGTGCTGCTGGAGCAGTTGGCGTTGCTGCTGCAGTTGGTGCTGCTGCTGCAGTTGCAGCTGCTGCTGCTGGTGCTGCTGCTGCAGCGGGTGCTGCTGCTGCAGCGGGTGCAGCTGCTGCGGCAGGTGTAGCCGCTGCAGCGGGAGTAGCTGCTGCGGTTACTGCTGCTGCTGTTGCTGCGATGTCAGCAGCAGCAGCAGCAGCAGACGTGTCCTGCGAGAAACGCACCCGCGGCTTTGGCGGCGCCTGAGGCGCTGAGCTGCTGCTGCTGCTGCTGCTGCTGCTGCTGCTGCTGCTGCGCTTGGGAGAAGCAGCAGCAACAGGAGTCTCGGGGGCTGCCTTCACAGTAATGTCCGTCTGCGGGCTGTCGGTGATGCTGCTGCTGCTGCTGCTGCTGTGGGGCGGCGACTCGCCTGCTGCTGCTGCTGCTGCTGCTGCGCGCATTTGCGCGTGCAGCAACTGCTGCTGCTGCCGCGCTGCAGCAAGCACGCCCTTGCTTGCTGCTGCTGCTGCTGCAGGGCCTCCTCCCGCCATTGACTGCCAGCCGGGGGAGCCCGAAGTGCGCTCTGCACGCAAACCCTAAACCCTAAACCCTAAACCCTAAACCCTAAACCCTAAACCCTGCACACTGAAAGCCCCCGGCAAGAAAGCAAAACCCTAAACCCTAGCTGAAGTACACGAGCTGCGGGGCTGCGGGGAAGCGACAGCGAGGGTTTGCAGCGCGTCCTAGGGTTTAGGGTTTAGGGTTTAGGGTTTAGGGTTTAGGGTTTACCGAGGAAGGCCTTGGCGTCTCTGAGGGTCACTGTACATACACCCCAGCGCCTGCCGATTACAGCCAAAAGTCGGCCCAGCTGCTCCACGTAGGCCTCAGCCATTTCCGCCACGGCCTGCGCCAAACCCTAAACCCTAAACCCTAAACCCTAAACCCTAAACCCTAAACCCCAAACCCTGGCCCCAGGCAATGAACCCTTGGGAGCCCTTTGAGTCGCCATTTGTTTGGGCACAAGAGAAGGCGGGGCTCGAGAAAACGACCAAAATGGCAAGAAACACTAACTAGGGTTTAGGGTTTAGGGTTTAGGGTTTAGGGTTTGGGGTTTAGAGCTTGCCTCCAAACACTCGGGGGTAGCAGAGGCGTTGGGGTGTAGGCGCTTCAGCAGCCGCTCAACTGTCTCCGGTGTGACCACGGAGATCTTTGCTGCTGCTGCTGCTGGTGCTGCTGCTGTTGCTGCTGCTGCTGTTGCTGCTGCTGCTGTTGCTGCTGCTGCAGCTGCTGCTGCAGGCGCTGTGCCCCCTGCTGCTGTTGCGTCTGCTGCAGGAACACCCGCAAACATCTCTCCTGGTGGGGGAGGCGCAACATCTGCCGCTGCAGGTGCTGCTGCTGCTGCTGCAGCTGCTGCTGCTGCTGCTGCAGCAGCTGCTGCTGCTGCTGCAGGTGCTGCTGCAGCAGGGGCTACCTCACTCATTTCAGGGAGGTAAGCAGCTGGAAAGAGGAAGGCCGCCTGCTGCTGCTGCTGCTGCAGCTTCAACGCAATAGCTGTTGCTGCGGCGACACTCACAGCAGCAGCAGCAGCAGCACTGAAGGCAGCAGTGAGTACTGCTGCAGCGGCAGCTGCTGCTGCTGCTGCTGCTACAGGGCCCCAGGCTAAGGCCTGAACCGCGAAGATGGTCTACTGCTCCATAAGGTAGCTGCAGCAAATTTGCTGCTGCTGCTGCTGCTGCTGTAGCTTTCGGCTGTTCTTGCTGCTGCTCCTCCTGTAACACAGGAGCAGCAGCAGCAGCAGCAGCAGCAGCAGCACAGAGGCAGGCAATCAAGGCATGCCGTGAGACTTCTAACTCACCAAATATTTATGACTTGAAACTAACGCGGGAGCAGCAGCAGCAGCTGCTGCTGCTGATGCCTGGGGCCCCCCTGGGGCTGCGTTTGGCAATGTTCAGTAGCCGCAGCAGCAGCAGCAGCAGCAGCAGCTGCTGCTGCTGCTGCTGTCATTCGCAAGAAAATGGTAATTCGAGTCACAATTGTGGATTATTTTCTTTAGAAGCAGACGAAGCAGCATCCTCGTTGCTGCTGCTGCTGGCGCGCTGCTGCTGCTTGACGCAGCACAGCAGCAGAAGGCGCAGCAACAGCAAGAGCAGCAGCAGCAGCAGCAGCAGCAGCAGCAGCAGCAGCAACTCAAACTGCTGATGTAGAGATATCAGGCGAAGAAGAAAAAGCCAGAGAATTGGGTGAAGGTACTTCAGCGCAGCAGCAGCAGACCGGCAGTAGCCGCAGCAGCAAGTCCGCAGCAGCTGCAGCAGCGCAGCACGAGCAGGTCAGCAGCAGCAGCAGCAGCAACTGCTGCTGCTGCAGATGGAGACAAGGCCGTCTTCGGTGTCTCTTATGGATGACAGAAGACTCATGTGGGGAGTCTCCAGCAGCAGCAGCAGATCGAGCAGCTGCTGCTGCTGTCGTTGCCGCTGGAGCTGCACTGCAGCAGCAGCAGCCACAGCAACAGCAAAACTACGGCGCCCGTTTCGCTGAACTTCATGCAGCAGCAGCAGCTGCAGCAGCAGCAGCAGCAGCAGCAGCAGAACCAGCCGCTGCTGCAGCTGATGACTTCGGCTTAGGGGCGCCGCCCGCTCTGCTTCAGGCTACTGCTGTTGCTGCTGCTGCTGCTGTCCGCAGCAGCAAGAGCAGCAGCAGCCTAGATAGAGAGGGATCACCATGCCCATCCCCTTCGCCTAAGCAGCAGCAGCAGCAGCAGCAACAGCAACAGCAGCAGCAGCAACAACAGCAGCATCAGCAGCAGCAGCAACAGCAGAGCGCTGCTTTCGAAAAGTCGCAGACGCAGTACCTAGGAGCTCATGAGTGTCTGCTGCCCTTGCAGCAGCAGCAGCAGCAGCAACTTCTGCCGCCACTGCAGCAGCAGCCGCTTCTGCTGCAGCAGCAACTTCTGCAGCAGCAAAGGGAGCGCCTCCGGTGTGAGGAGCAGCAGCTGCGGCTGAGGCTGCAGCAGCTGCAGCAAGAGAATGCGGAGCGCTCTGCAGCCGCTGCAGCTGCCACCGCAGCAGCAGCAGCAGCAGCAAGTGCAGCAGGAGAGCAAGCTGACTGGAGCAGCAGCTACTGCAGCACCAGCAACCGAGGCAGCAAGACAGGCCAACGCAGCAGCAGCAGCAGCAGCAGCAGCAGCTCTCCTTCTGTCACGTTGCTGGTGCAGCAACTGGAGCAGCAGGAGCAGCACCTTCGCTTGCTGCGGCGGAACGAACAGCAGCAGCAGCAGCAGCAGCAGCAGCAGCAGCAGCAGCAGCAACGGCAACAGCAGCAGCAAGAGGCTTTAGCTGCTCTAAACCATCAGTGGGAGGTTTCTTCGTGGGGCAGCCGCTGCAGCAGCACCAGTGCAGCAACTTGCTGCTGCGGCCCCACAGCCCCGAGAGCAGATGTGCTGCTGCTGCAGCAGCAGAGCTGCTGCATGCACTGCGGTAGGGGCGGCAGCGTTTGCTTTTTTGACTGCGAGCAGCAGCAGCAGCAGCAGCAGCAGCAGACAGCATGCAGGAGATGCCATAGCCTCTGCCCCACCAGCTGCAGCAGCAGCAGCTGCTGCTGCTGCAGTCATCCAGCCGGTGCTGCCGACCTGGACAGCAGCTGCAGCAACAACTGCAGCAACAACTGCAGCAACAACTGCAGCAACAACTGCAGCAACAACTGCAGCAACAACTGCAGCAGCTTATTGGGGCACTGGCGGCCTTGCTCCGGCTGCTGCTACCCTTGGAGCAGCAGCAGCAGCAGCAGGCTGCACCACTGCAGCAGCAGCAGCAGGTTGCATCACTGCAGCAGCAGCAGTAGGGCCACCGCATGCAGCACGTGTGTCTGCAGCACATCTACAGACCAAGAGCAGCAGCAGCAGCAGCAGCAGCAGCAGCAGCAGCAAGTGCTGCGCGAGTCTCTAAAGGAGTGCCCTGAGTGCCACAAGAGTCTCCTCGTGGAGCTCGTCAGGCGCTGCTCCCCAGAGCAGCAGCAGCAGCACAGCAGCAGCAGCAGCAGCAGCAGCAGCAGCAGCAAGTTCCTGCGGGTGAAGCAGCAGCAGCCGCCGGGCTTCTGCCGCTGCTGGGACCTCGTTAGTGGGGAGACAGCCCTGGCAGCAGCAGATGCTGCAGCACTGCAGCAGCAAACCAGGGAGCGAGACACAGCAGCAGCAGCAGCAGCAGCAGCAGCAGCAGAAAGAGCCCCCTCCCCCTCCGTGTGGACATGGGCACTTCAAAATTTGCTGCTAGATATCTAGTGCAGCAGCAGCAGGTGCTCAACTAGCAGCAGCTGCAGCAGCAGCTGCTGCACTAGCAGCAGCTGCTGCACTAGCAGCAGCTGCTGGTGCTGCTGCACTCGCAGCAGCTGTAGCAGCAGCAGCTGCACTAACCGCAGCAGCTGGTGCTGCTGCACTCGCAGCAGCTGTAGCAGCAGCAGCTGCTGCTGCACTAGCCGCAGCAGCTGGTGCTGCTGCACTCGCAGCAGCTGCAGCAGCTGCTGCACTAGCAGCAGCTGCACCAGTAGAAGCTGCCGCAGCAGCTGGTGCGGCAGCAGCAGCAGCAGCTGCTGCTGCTTCCGCTACGTAGAAGTACGTGTGTGTTCTGGCTAGCTGCTATCAGCTGCCGCAGCTGCTGCTGCTGCTGCCGCAGCAGCAGCAGCAGCAACCCCACGTATGTACGGGACTTCATTCCTTACAAGTTTGGTAGCAGCAGCAGCAGCAGCAGCAGCAGAAACTGCTGCTGCTGCCTTCAAACGAAGCCGCCCGGTACTGCGGGGCGGGGCATCCCGCTGGCTAGCTAGCTAGCTGGCTAGCTAGCTAGCCACGCCGGCCGAGCTACCTAGCAAATTCGCTGGCTAGCTAGCTAGCTAGCTAGCTAGCTAGCTAGCTAGCTAGCTACCTCGCTGGCTAGCTGCCTAGCTAGCCAGCTAGCTAGCCACCTCGGTAGCTAGCCGCCTAGCTAGCCACAAGTAGCAGCTCTCTCGCCCGACCATCAGCTATTCGGTCTTCCAGCTAGCCAGCTAGCTAGCTAGCTAGCTGCACAGCTAGCTAGCTAGCTAGTTAGCTGGCTAGCTGCACAGCTAGCTAGCTAGCTGGGGGCTAGCCCTGCGGCTAGCTGGCTGGCCGTGTAGCTAGCTAGCTGGCTAGCTAGCTAGCTAGCTAGCTGTGTAGCTAGCTGGCTGGCTAGCTAGCTAGCTAGCTAGCTAGCTAGGTGCTGGTCCGGCTGCAAAAATGTGAATTATGAGGGCCCAAAGAATGGGCAGCAAACTGCTGCCTTCACTCTAGGTGTATATACAATACAGTCAAGTACCTGCTGCTGCTGCTGCTGCTGCTGCTGCTGCTGCTGCTGCTGCTGTTGCTGCAGGGGCTGCAGCAGCATATGCGGCGGCACACATGCGCTTACTTTTGACCAGCGATCTGCTGCTGCAGCTGCGCGAGTTGCTGCTTGAGCTGTTCCAGCTGCTGCTGTTGCTGCTCCAGCTGCTGGAGCTGCTGCTTCTGCTGCTGCTGCTGCTGCTGCTGCTGCTGCTGCTCGACGTGGGGCTCCTGTTTGCTGGAGTTTGTTGCTGCCAGCAAGGCACTGAGAACTGCTGCAGTTATGCTTTCGGTGTCTCCTTGCTGCGGCTCTGGCTGCCTGCGGCGCCTGCGCTGCTGCTGCTGCTGCTGCAGCAGCAGCTGCTGCTGCTGCTCCAGCCTGTGTTTGGTTCTCAGGCGCCGGTTTCTCCTCTTGCTGCTGCTGGTGCCCCTGCTGCTGCTGCCTCTGCTGCTGCTGCCTCTGCTGCTGCTGCCTCTGCTGCTGCTGCCCTCCGCGAGCGCCTTGAGTATGGCAGCTAAGATGCTGCCGCCCGCTTGCTTGTCTGCTGCTGCTGCTGCAGCAGCAGCAGCAGCAGCAGCAAACACGAAAGAGAGTCCATTGGCGCAGCGCCGCACTGCAGGATCCGAGAAAGACAGGGTCTCTCCTTTGGACAGCAGCAGCAGCACGTGCTGCAGGTCTTTTGCTGCAGTTGTTTCTGCTGCTGCAGCAGCAAAGCCCTGCGCCTGCTGCAGCACGGATCCGTAGAGTTGCTGCAGCTGCTGCTGCGCCTGCGCGCCTGCTGCTGCCACGGAAGCGGCCAGCGACTGTGTCTGCTGCTCTGCTGCAGCAACAGCAGCAGCAGCAGCAGCAACGCCCCCTCGTGCTGCAGCAGACACGCGGCTCAAGCCCCCCTCAGGCTCAGCAGCAGCAAAGAAGTCTTCTTCTTCATAGTCCAAGTCCTCATCTTCTTGCTGCTGCTCCTGCTGCTCTTCCTGCTGCTGCAGCAGCTGCTGCAGCGGGCCCACGGAGAGCAGCGACTCGGCGAAGGCCTTTCCTGCTGCTTCTGCTGCATCGAGCAGTTTGCTGACGCCCCAGCTGCTGCTGCTGCTGCTGCTGCTGTCCGGGTTGCTGCTGGTGGTTTGCTGCTGCTGCTCCTCCTCCTCTTCCAGCCCTTCTCCAGCAACGAACTCTTCGAAGGACAGGTCAAGGGGCTCTTCATCCTCGAGGTGCTGCTGCTGCTGCTGCTGCTGCTGCTGCTGCTGCTGCTGGGGCCTGAGCCTGTCGCGCTGGCCGCCAGCAGCAGCAGCAGCAGCAGCAGAGGGGCCTCCGCAGCCCAGAGCAGCAGCAACACACACCAGCAGCAAGTGGCGCATTGTCGCCTCCAGTCAACGCAGGTGAGCGGCGGCAGCAGCAGCAGCAGCAGCAGCAGCAGCAGCAGCGGCGGGAAGGTGCAGAGGGGCAGCAGCAGCTGCAGCAGGAAACTGTTTGAGGGGAACTGCAGGGCGGGGAGCAGCAGCTGCTGCTGCTGCTGCAGCGGGGGGCAGGTCTGAATCGACGATCCGCGTCTCCACAAGAGGAGCAGCAGCAGCAGCAGCAGCGGCTCGGCAGCAGCAGCAGCAGCAGCGGGGAAGCAGCAGCAAAAGTTGAAAATGAGTCAAGAGAGTTGTTAACAAGAAAAGAAACAAAGAAAGCACTTTTTCGTAAAGTTTACACTAGGATCGCTCTCAGGTTCTGAGCAGCAGCTGCTGCTGCTGGCGGAGCAGCAGCAGCAGCAGCGCAGCAGCAGCGGCGCGGCAGCAGCAGCGGCGGCTTGAGGGCTGCTGCTGCTGCTGCGGGGCCACCACCCGCAGCAGCAGCAGCAGCTGCTGCTGCAGCAGCAGCAGTGGGTGAGGTTAGGGGCAGCAAATTGCGATTTAAAAAGGGGAAATTTCGTGTTGAAAGGTAAGTTCCGGCTTTTTGGTTTCTGCTGCTGCTGCTGCTGCTGCTCGTGGCCTTGCTGTCTGCGGTGCTGCTGCTGCTGCTGCTCGGGTGGGGATCGGCTGCTGCTCGTGCTGCTGCTGCTGCTGCTGCTGCTGCTGGCTTTCCGTTTTTCCGTTTTGCGAATTGGGTGCGTCTTCCTTCGAAGAGTTGCCTCCAGAAACCGCCGCTGCTGCCGCTGCTGCTGCTGCTGCTGCTGCTGCTGCTGCTGTTGCTGCTGCTGTCGGTAGGGTGCGGGTGCGGCTCCGCTGCTGGTTCCTGCATCCTCCCCCTCTGCTGCTGCTGCTGCTGCTGCTTCGTGTGCTGCAGCAGCGTCGAACTCGCTTCTTCTCCCCCCTCGCAGCAGCAGCAGCAGCAGCAGCAGCAGCAGCAGGATGTCGACAGTGCGTCCTTGCGTGGGGGTCTACGACCTGTCTGGCCGTCGCTGCGGGACCCTCCCCCTCCCCGGAGTGTTTGCTGCAGCAATCCGCCCGGACCTCGTAGCAGCAGCGTGGCGCAGCAGCAGCAGCAGCAGCAGACAGCCCTACGCCGTCAGCAGCAGCGCGGGACGCAGCAGCAGCGCAGCAAGCTGGGGGACTGGCAGAGCCGTCAGCAGAGTCCCCAGAGTCAAAGGCGGCGGCTCCCACCGCTGCGGCCAGGGGGCTTATGGGAATATGTGTAGGGGGGGGGGGCTGTTTGGCCCGACGAGGGTTTGGCGGCGGTGGTGCAGCAGCAGCAGCAGCAGCAGCAGCAGGCGGCACGCGGTTGCTGCTGCGCTTGCTGCTGCTGCAGTGCCGGCGCTGGTTGCTGCTCGGGGGCATAAGGTGGAGGAGGTCAAGGAGCTGCCGCTGGTGGTGGAGCAGCGGGCGCAGCAGCTCAGGAAGACACGGGAAGGTTTGCTGCTGCTGCAGCAGCTGGGACTGCAGCAGGAGCTGCAGCGCGTGCGCTGCAGCAGCAAACTGCGCGCCGGCCGCGGCAAAAGCCGCAGCCGCAGGTTCCGCAGCAAAAGGGGACCTTTGTTGGTTTATGAAGGAGACAAAAGTGTCTCCAGGGCTTTTAGAAACATCCCCGGAGTTGACTGCTGCAGCGTGGAGCGTTTGAGTGTGTTGCTGCTGGCGCCTGGTGGGGTTGTGGGGCGGCTGTGTGTCTTCACTGCTGCTGCGCTGCAGCAGCTGCAGCAGCTCTTCGGAGACCCCGCCAGTCTTGCTGCTGCAGCACGGAAGCAGCAGTACCATTTGCTGCGGCCTTTGCTGCAGAACTGCGACGTGGCCCGCGTGGTCAACAGCGACGAAGTCCAGGCCGTGCTGCGCCCGCAGCAGCAGCAGCAGCAGCAGCAGCAGCAGCAGCAGCGAAGGCGGCAGCACAAGAACCTGCTCACCAACGCAGCCGTGCTGCGCCGCGTCAACCCCGCTGCAGCAAACCTCAAGAGAAACGCCAAGCTGCAGCAGCAAACCGGCAGCAAGCAGCAGCAGCTGCTGCAGCACAAGAAGCAGCAAGTCCGCCTCCACAGAAGGGCCCACCGCAGAGCAGCAAAAGCCTTCATGCAGCAAATCCGAGCTGCCTTCTCAGACACTGCCCAGGCCAACATTGCTGCTGCCAAGCAGCAGCAGCAGCAGCTCCAGGCCTGACGCAGCAGCAGCAGCAGCAGCAGCAGCAGCAGCAGCGGGGGGGGGGGGGGACCAGGACGCCACGCGCAGCAGACCTTGAACCAGGGGCAGCTGCAGCTGCAGCAGCAGCAGCAGCAATCGCAGCAGCAGCAACAGCAGCAGCAGCAGCAGCAGCGGGATGAGCTGCAGCGCGACTTCAACTGTTTCCACAAACACTGAGCAAAGCTAATTGCACTGCTGCTGCAGCACGTGCTGCTGCAGCACGTGCTGCTGCAGCAGAGACCGACAGAAGCTGCTGCTGCTGCTGCTGCTGCTGCTGACGCGGGTTTGTTACCGTCGGGGCAGCAGCAGCAACTCTTCCTGCTGCTCTGCTGCAGTTGCTTTGCTGCTGCAGTGCTTCTCCTTGCTGCTGCGCTTCACAAAACTCCAAAGCTAATCCTAAGCTGCCCACGCGCTTTGAGGCCCCAGGCCCCCACAAACTCTAAACCCTAAACCCTAATTCGTGGTTTATTTCCCCAGCAGCAGCAGCTGAGCTACCACTACTTCTGGCAGCAGCAGTGCTGCAGCAGTCTAGCTAGCTGTTGAATTGGTCTTTTCAATTGAAAATATTATTTTTAATTTAATTTATTTTAATTAAATAATTCATAAATAAGTTTAAAAAGAATATTTAATTCTGGCGGAGCGAAACTGGAGAGAAACGGTCCCGAGCCACGGGGTGTACGTACATGTACACCCGCCTCATCTGTACGTACACCCGAACTTCTTGGCAAGTGCGCCGTTTGGGGTCTAAATGGCACTAAATTGGACTTATTTGGTGCCAGAAATGCCACAATTTGATTTATTTGCTGCTAGAAATGGCATTTTTTGTTTTATTTGCTGCCAGAAATGGCATAATTCCGTTTTCTGGAGTTCAGGAGCCCGCGGCGCCGGGGTGTACAGACAGCTCGATCTTCAGAGACGCGGGGAGAAAACGGCAGCTGGACTGCGACTTTAAATGCATTTTTGACATTTATTTGAATTTAATTGAATTAAAAACGCAATTTAATCCATTATTCCTATTTATTCTGCTGCTGCTGCTGCACAGAGCACCCCGGCAGCCCCCAGGAAGCGAGAGCAGCAGCCGGCGGTGTCTGCTGCTGCAGCATTTGCTGCTGCTGCATTATGAATTTTTACTTAAAGCTGTTTGTTCCCTTTTGCTTGCTGCAGTTGCAGCCTGCTGCTGCTGCTGCTGCTGTGCTGCAGCACAACCACCACCACCACCTGCAGCAGCAGCAGCAGCAGCAGCTGCTGCTGCTGTGGGGTGGCTGCTGCGTGGAGTGTGCGCGTTTGGTTGCTGCTGCAGCGTGTCTGCCTCTGGAGAGCCAAAAGAGTTGAATTTGCTGCTTAAAAAGAAATAATTAGCAGCAGCAGCAGCAGCAGGGGAGTTGAGCTGGGAGGAGCAGCAGCAGCAGCAGCCCTGCACATTGCAGCAGCGGCCGCGGAGCTGCAGCAGCAGTCGCCCCACGCGCGCTGCTGCTGCTGCTGCTGCTGCTGCGCTGCTGCGCTTCTGGGTGCTGCAGCAGGACGTGGGTGTTTTTGCTGGCGAAGAAGCAAGTGGTTGAAAGCTGGTTTGCAGTTTGTTTTGTCTGCTGCTGCTGCTGCTGCTCGTGGTGCTGCTGCGCCGCTGCTGCTGCAGTCCCGCCGCCGCTGCTGCTGCTGCTGCTGCTGCTGCTGCTGCAGGGTTTCCAGCAGCAGCGCCAGTGTGGGTATCTCGCGCCGTTAGCTGCAGCAGCAGCAGCCGCTGCTGCTCGAGCCGACGGAGCCCCCGGCCGCCGCCGCTGCCGCCGCTGCTGCTGCTGCTGCTGCTGCTGCTGCTGCTGCTGCTGCTGCTGCTGCAATGACGATGGAGGAAGAAGTGAGTCCTGCTGTTGCTGCTGCGCGGGCGAAGCTGCGGGAACGACTGCAGCAGACGCAGCAGCTGGGGGGCAAAGGAACAGCAAGAAGGAAAGCAGCAAAGAGCCACCGGTCTGCTGCTGGCGAAGACAAGCGGCTGCAGCAAGCAGCAAAACGCGTCGGTGCTGCTGCTGTCTTCGGGATCGAAGAAGCTTATTTGCTGCGCAAAGATGCAACGGGACTTTTCTTTAAATCCCCCAAAGTTCTTGCTGCTCCAGCAGCAAACACTTACATTCTTTCGGGGGCTGTGGAGGAGAAGCAGCAGCTGGAGCCGCTGCTGCATGCGCGCGGCGCAGCAGCAGCAGCAGCAGCAGCAGCAGACGCGCCCGCTGTCACTTCCGAGATGCTCAAACACCTGCAGCAGCAAGTCCAGAAGTTCAGCAAACAAAACCAGCAGCAGCAGCAGCAGCAGCAGCAGCAAACCGACGACGACGTACCCGACCTCGTCCAAAACTTCGAGGAAGTCTCCAAGCAGTAAACCCCACAACAGCAGCAGCAGCAGCAGCAGCAGCAGCAGCACCAGCAGCAGCAGCGGCGGCGGCGGCGGCGCTGCTGCTGCAGCTGCAGCTGCTGCTGCAGCAGCTGCTGCAGCGGGGCGCAGCAACGAACTGGGTGACACGTGAAGCTGGAGGAACAGCTACAACTGCAGCAGCAAACCGTGCTGCAGCAGCAGCAGCAGCCACTGCAGCAGCGGCTGCTGCTGCTGCTGCGGCAGCACGATACTTTGCCGCATAGACTGAGCAAACTTTGTATTTTGCTGCGAGTGGTTGCTGATGGCGTCCAGACGCAGCAGCAGCAACAGCAGCAGCAGCAGCAGCTGCTGCTGCTGCTGCTGCAGCTGCTGCAGCTGCTGCTGAGTGTAGAGAGAGTGGTCTTGCTGGACACTAGATTAGGGTTTAGGAAGTAGCCAGGGTTTAGCGCCATTCAGGATGAATACTGCCAAATTAGGGTTTAGGGTTTAGCCCCAAATTAGGGTTTAGGGTTTAGCCCCAAATTAGGGTTTATAGTTTAGCGCTTGAGAAGGGTATGAACTGTAGGGAGGCGCTGCTTTACTGCGCGAGTTCCTAAACCCTAGGGTACCTAAACCCTAAACCCTAAATGAGCGGATAGCGCAGGGCCAGGAGAGCAGGAAATCAAATAAATAGTTTATTTGAGGCCTAGACAGTGTGGGGGCACTCAGCAGCAGCAGCAGCAGCAGCAGCAGCAGCGCTGTTGCTGCTGCTGCTCCGCAGCCAAATACAGCAGCTGCTGCTGCTGTAGGTAGCTGCACTGCTGCTGCTGCTGCTGCTGCCCCGCAAAAAAAGCAGTAGCGGCACGAACATACGCTGCTGCTGTTGCTGCAGCAGCAGCAGCAGCACAAAAAGCTGCAGCAGCAGCAGCAGCACAAAAAGCTGCAGCAGCAGCAGCAGCAGCTACGGGCCGTCTCCCTGTTTTGCGGCCATTGCGGCAGCAAACAATGAGAGTTTGAAAAAGACATTTTTGTTTTTACTTTTTATTTATTCAGTGGAAAGTTCCAAAACCCTAAACCCTAAACCCTAAACCCTCAGGCAATTCGAGATAAGAAATGTCTACTTGTACATTTCAACAAAAAACGCGAAAACGGCTTTTTAGGGTTTAGGGTTTAGGGTTTAGGGTTTAGGGTTTGGCTCACAAGTCCTCGTGGGGCTGCAGCGTTGTTTGGGAAACTACAAACTGAAAAAGAGAGTTTACATTTCGAGGCCCCGTGTAGACAATGGGCACTTTAGGGTTTAGGGTTTCGCTAGGGTTTAGGGTTTCGCTAGGGTTTAGGGTTTCGCTAGGGTTTAGGGTTTCGCTAGGGTTTAGGGTTTCGCTAGGGTTTAGAGCCTTCGGCGGAGCCTTCCCAAAGAATACTACAACGGGATAGCCGTGGCTGCTGACCACGTCAGGGTCTATGGCCACCCCTTCTGCTGCTGCTGCTGCTGCTGCTGCTGCTGCTGCTGCTGCTGCTGGGTCTGCTGCTGCTGCTGAGTCTGCAGCAGCAGCAGCAGCAGCAGCAGCAACAGTCAAACCTGGTATGTCATTTTCTGTTCCTTCCACTCGCGCCAGCAGCAGCGACTCCTCGTTTGCGAGCCGCATGGCAAGCTGCAACACAAACCCCAAACCCTAAACCCTAAACCCTAAACCCTAAACCCTCGCGAGTAACGGGCCAACTTGCTGACAATTTCGATAAGCAGGTGAGGAGGGTTTGGCAATTAGGGTTTAGAATTTGGCTGCAGTTTAGGGTTTGGCTAGGGTTTAGGACTCAGCTAGGGTTTAGGGTTTGGCTGGGGTTTGTCTAGGGTTTAGGGTTTGACTAGGGTTTAGGGTTTGGCTAGGGTTTAGCATCTCCGCGTCTCTCCTGGCCTTCCGGGGCCGCGGCGCCGCCGCTGCTGCCGAGGGTTTAGGGTTTAGCCACAACTAGGCCTGGGGCCTTAGGGTTTAGGGTTTAGGGTTTAGGGTTTAGGAACCTCTTCAAATACTGGCATGAAGATGGCGCTGTGGGGACAAGAGGAACTGTAGATCAGCAGCAAAACATCTTTGTTGGATTCCAAAACCACCGACTTGAAACGCGAAGCCACCAGCTCCTGCGGGCCCAAACCCTAAACCCTAAACCCTAAACCCTAAACCCTAAACCCTAAACCCTAAGCCCTGAACCCTAGACCCTGAGCGCTTAACCCGGGCACGCCCAGGGCCCCCTAAACACTGGGGCATCGAAACCCTAAACCCTAAACCCTAAACCCTAGAATTCTAGGAACAGAGAACAAACTGCAAACCCTCATAAACCCCAAACCCTTACGTACACCTAGTAGACCCTAAGCCCCCCCAAACCCTAAACCCTCCTAAACCCTAAACCCTTAGAAACCCCGAACCCTCCCAAACTCTAGCCCCTCCAAAATTCAAACCATACAAAGAGCTGAAACCCCAAAACCCTGAACCCCAAACCCTAGGCCCTCCCAAACCCTAAACCCTCTCAAACCCCAAATCCTCTCAAACCCTAAACCCTCTCAAACCCCAAGTCCTCTCAAACCCTAAACCCTCTCAAACCCTCGCTCACGTAGACAGGCCCTTTTTGCACTTTCGGGGGTTTCGCGGACTTGTAGTAGGGTTTGAGTTTTCCTTCTTTGAACTTGGCTGCAGCGCACAAGGAACCCACGCACCGCAAACCCTTTTTTAGGGTTTGGCCGCCTAGGGTTTAGGGTTTAGGGGAGGCAAAAGAGAAGCAGCGGGGCGGCGAGCTCCGGACTTGTTCCCTTATTCTCGTCCATTTTTCCTTTTGCAATTTATTTTAATTAATTATTATTTATTTATTTTAATTTATTTATTTTAATTTATTTATTTTAATTTATTTATTTTAATTAATTAATTAATTAATTAATTTATTTATTTGTTGGCTCCTACTGAGGCACTCAAGAATTGTCTTTTTGCTTTCGGCATTTCCGCAAACAAATTTCGTCAGCTTCTTTGGGTCGTCTATGGCGCGAACAATTACAACCTAAATAAATAAATAAATAAATAAATAAAAATAAATAAATAAATAAATAATAAAAATAAATAAATAAATAAATAAATAAATAAATAAATAAATAAATAAATAAATGATAAATAGTTCATTAGCTCGTTGGGCGTTTAAAAAGCGGCGTTGGGAGGCGCGAGCAGCGGCACAAAACGATACCTGAACCCTAAACCCTAAACCCTAAACCCTAAACCCTAAACCCTAAACCCTAACCTGGGGTTTTGCAGTTTCTTCAATTCCCAAGTAGCTCATTGCGCGCAGTTGCAAAGTAGAAGGAATGACAGCCGAGCAGAACAAAACTGATTTGTCGAAGGCAGCAGCAGCCTCTGCGAACTGCACCACAAACCCTAAACCCTAAACCCTAAACCCTAAACCCTAAACCCTAAACCCTAAACCCTAGGCGCGGCGGAAGAGTTAATCTCAGGTGTACGTACACTGCAATTTTTTGTGCCAAAGCCCTAAACCCTCGCAAACCCAAAACTCTAAACCCTAAACCCTAAACCCTAAACCCTAAACCCTAAACCCGAATGACGAACCGCAAAGTCCTCAGAAATAGCGGGCTCAGAGCCGCCAAAGAGGAACACGACAGGACGCAGTTCAGTAAAAATCTGCGCAATCAAACCCTAAACCCTAAACCCTAAACCCTAAACCCTAAACCCTAAACCCTTGAGGCTTCACAGTTGAAGCAAAACCCCTCCCATGCACAAACCACACTTTGTGGCGCCCAGGCTGCGGCATCCCAGAATAGCTCGACTTCTAAACCCTGAACCCCAAACCCTAAACCCTGAACCCCAAACCCTAAACCCTAAACCCTTAACCCTAAACCCTAAACCCTAAACCCTAGCTGCTCACCGAGGCAGCCGTGAGGCTGGTTAAGCTGACAACGGCGGGCGTCTCTTCTTCCAGGGCTTCGATCAAACGGCGCTGAAGCACAGTCCCAAACCCTAAACCCTAAACCCTAAACCCTAAACCCTAAACCCTAAACCCGAAACCCTAATCCCGAAACCCTAAACCCTCATGAATCAAGCGAAGTGCTGTGAAGACGCGGAATGGCGCTGGGAAAGAGGAATGCCTTTGCGGCCCAAAACCCCAAACCCTAAACCCCAAACCCTAAACCCTAAACTCTAAAACTCTAAATACTAAACCCTAAACCCTAAACACCAAACAAACCATAAACCCTAAACCCTAAACCCTAAACCCTAAACCCTAAACCCTAAACCCTAAACCCTAGAAGAGGGAAAAAGAGGAAAAAGGCTCACTTGTTCTTCTCTGTCTTCACTCAGAGAAAATTCTTTGCGGAAACCCTTGGGCTTCAGCAACAGCTGGCAGGGAGGCTCCACCTGCACAAACCCTAAACCCTAAACCCTAAACCCTAAACCCTAAACCCTAAACCCTCAACCCTCGACTCAAACCCTTGAGCACCGCCGTGTGCAGGTGCCGCATCCCTTGGGTCCATAAACCTCTGTGCAGCCTGCGAGCGCTCGCTGCAGAAACAGCAGCAAGGGTTTAGGGTTTAGGGTTTAGGGTTTAGGGTTTAGGGTTTACATTGAAGGCCGCAGCCAAAGTCGGGTCATAAACGTCCACAATCGGCAGCCGAGTCGAAGCCACAGAAACCGCCGAAGGCACAGGGTTTATGTCAGCAGCTGCAGCATGCAAACCCTAAACCCTAAACCCTAAACCCTAAAGCCGAAGCCCTAAACCCTAAACCCTAAACCCTAAAGCCGAAACCCTAAACACTAAACTCTAAACGCCATTACAAGAAAGGCAGCCCTTCTTGAAGCGCACAGCTCCGCCGCGGCTGGAGAAAGCAAAACCCTAAACCCTAAACCCTAAGTCCTGAAGCCTAGAGCCAGAATTTAAACCCCAAACCCTAAACCCTAAACCCTAAACCCTACGTTTTTCGAAAAAGCGAAGTAGCGTCTGGGGAAACTCGAAGAGGAGCTCATCCAAAAAGGTTTTGTTCGGGGCCCGCAGAGAGGTGGGATAAGCAAGCCTGAAGGGACATAAACCCTAAACCCTAAACCCTAAACCCTAAACCCTAAACCCTAACCCTTGAGTCTGCGTTCTCTTTCCCAAACCCTAAACCCTAAACAGTGTTCCAGGAGATAACAGCGGGTAGGGGAAAGGCGTGTGCCGTCTCTAGAGGTGGCCCCTGACGTATAGGCCTAAATCGAGGGTTTAGGGTTTAGGGTTTAGGGTTTAGGGTTTACTTGATGATTTGGAGTTTGATTTCTTCCTCTGTTGAGTTTTCAGGGAGAAAAAGCGTCATGTATTCTCCCTCTGGCTGCTCCGCAGCTGCTGCTGCTGCTGGCTCCCCTGCTGCTGCTGCTGCTGGCTCTGCTGCTGCTGCTGCTGCTGGACCGTCTCCTGCTGCTGCTGCTGCTGCTGCTGCTGCTGCTGCTGGCAAGTGCTGCTCATATCGCAGATACATCTCACAGGCGTTTTTGTCCCCGTAGCGCACCCCCCGCCTTTGGCCAGACCCTTCGGCTTTCCGCAAGACCTGCGCAAACCCTAAACCCTAAACCCTAAACCCTAAACCCTAAACCCTAAACCCTAGAGTGCAAACCCTGGACCCGGCCCCCGGGTTGGGGCAGCTGCTGAGTGAAGTGCGAAGGGTTTAGGGTTTGCGCGCGGCCAGCAGCCTGTGGAGCCTGGGGCGCAGACCAAGGGCTTAGGGTTTAGGGTTTAGGGTTTAGGGTTTAGGGTTTAGGGACTTTGGCAAATAAAACCCTCGGCTGCAGCTGAGACAGCCGAAAGAAGGCTCGAGCAACTCCGAAGAAAGTGGCGAAGACATCTGAGGTGTCTGTACACCTCGAGTCGCCCAGCAGCACCAACGCAGTCCTGAAAATTGAAAGTTGAAAAGTAAAATCAAATTTTAATTAAAACTCTTTATTTATTTATTTATTTATTTATTTATTTATTTATTTATTTATTTATTTATTTATTTATTTATTATTTATTTATTTATTTATTTATTTATTTTAATTGTCATTAAATAAAGCGCGATTAGCTGTTTAATTTCCAGGCGCTCACGCCTTCTAGAACGGGCACAGCAGCTACTCCCAATTAGGGTTTAGGGTTTAGGGTTTAGGGTTTAGGGTTTGTCTTACGGCCGCTTCTCGAGGGCCAGATTGAGGGCCTCTTCTGTGAGCTCCACATAGACGCCAGATGCGTTGGGGTCTGCTGCTGCTGCTGCGTCTGCTGCTGCTGCTGTGTCTGCTGCTGCTGCTGTGTCTGTTGCTGCTGCTGCTGTGTCTGCTGCTGCTGCTTTTGTGTCTGCTGCTGCTGCTTTTGTGTCTGCTGCTGCTGCTGCTGTGTCTGCTGCTGCCGCTGCTGTGTCTGCTGCTGCTGCTGCTGCTGGCTCGTCTACTGCAGCAGAAAGGGGCCCTTGGAAGTAAGAAAGTTCCTGCTGCAGCCAGGCGAAGGCGGGGCAGCTCTGAGGCTTAGGTGTCTGTACACCTTGTTGGCTGGCTGCAGCAGCAGCAGCAGCAGCAGCTGTTGCTGCTGCTGCAGCAAACAGCAGCAGCAGCAGCCACGGAAGGGCGCGCTTCATTGCTGCAGGGCCTCTGTGGGGTTCACTGGGCGGCGGGTTTCGGGTGTATAGGCAGCTGGTGTACATACACCCCAAGCCAGGCCAAACCCTGACACGAGTCAGCTCTTTTTGACTTATTTTACTTTTAAAGAATAAACAAATAAAGAAAAGGAAAATGAAACATAAAACTAACTAAAAAGAGCTCACGCAGCAGCAGCTGCGGCAGAGGGGGCCCCCTGGGGGCCCCTCTGCTGCTGCTGCTGCTGCTGCTGCTGCTGCGCTGCTGCCTCAGCCTGCTGCTGAAATCGCGGGCGGAGAGTTCCTTTTTCGAATTAAAAGACAATTAATTGGCCAATTTAATTAATTTAATTGTTTTATTTCACTTTTTATTCAAATTAATTAAAAGAAGAACTCCAAAGTGAGCGAACGAACGGCGACGGTCTTCACGACCTCCAGGCTCTGAGGTGTACGTACACCCCAAATTTAAAACGCCAGCTCTCGACTAACTGGGCCATTTATGTTTATTCATTTATTTGTTTATTTGTTTGTTTGCTTTTCAACCATTATTAGTTCATTTTCCTAAATTAATATTATTAGCGCAACAGCCACTAGCAACAAATAAGAAATGAAACACTCAGTAGAGGCGTAGGTAAGGAGAGAGCCACAGCTAGCCAGCTAGCTATGGCCAGCTAGCTAGCCAACTAGCTGGCTAGCCAGCTAGCTACGGCCAGCTAGCTAGCCAACTAGCTGGCTAGCCGGCTAGCTACGGCCATACGGTTGTGGCTAGCTCGCCATGGCTAGGCGGTTGTGGCTAACTATCTATGGTTTTGTGGCTCGCTAGCTATGGCTAGCCAGCTAGCTAGCTATGGCCAGCCAACTAGCCAGCTATGGCTAGCTAGCTAGCTAGCTAGCCAACCAGCTAGCTATGGCTAGCTAGCTAGCCGCCCAGTTGCGCCTACGTAGCCAGGCAGTAGGCAGCTAGCTGCCACTCCGTAGCTGCAGCTAGCTGCAACCACCTGTCAAATCAGCAGCAGCAGCACAGCAGCAGCAGCAGCAGCGCAGCAGCAGCAGCGCAGCAGCAGCGGCGCAGCAGCAGCTGCGCTGCTGCTGCTGCGCTGCACGAGAGCCTCGTGTACGTACAGCTCAAGCGGCCCGGCTTTGAAGCAGCAGCTCGAGAATTTGTTGGAGTTTAAAATAAAGCAATTTAAAATATAATTATTTTTTATAAATGCAAATTTGAAATGTAATTATATTTTATAAATGGCAATTTGAAATAAAATTATATTTTATAAATGAATGCAAAGTTGAAATGTAATTAATTTACAAGTGCTGAAATAGTCCTTTAATTGCTTCAATTGCATTTAAAAAAGCATTTAGAAATTCCATTTTGTCGAATTTCAACCTATCTTTTGTTTTGAATTATTTATTTGAAATTTTAATTCCACTTTTTTTCTTTTCGCACTTTTACACTCGCCTGTCTGCATGCGTCGTTGGGGTGTACGTACACCTCAAACGCTAGGCAAAACTTTGAAAGTTTTGAAGCGAAAAATGAAAAAAGTAAAAATGACAAATGAAATAAAGATAAATAAAAGGAGAAAAGACAAAAGAAATAAAGATGGAAAAGAAATAGAATAAAATGCAAAAAGGAAAAAGAAAGACAAAAACAAATTAAGATAGCATTGGGGAAAAGTCCGAAAAGTGGTTTGCTGTTTTGCATGCATGCAAAACATAAATTGTTTTTTTTTCTTCTTTTGTTTTTTAATGCAATAAAGGAAAAGTTTCAAAGTTGGCAAAAAGGGTCTTTTTGGAAATAAAAGAAAAACGCCAAATAATGAAAAAGAGTTTCGCAGAAAAGTCGAAGAAAAGTTGCAAAAGAAAAAAGGAATAAAACAGGGAGAGTAAAAACAGAAAAAAGAAAAAGAAAATAAAAACTGAAGAAACAAAAGTTGAAAAAGAAGAAGAAAAAGAAAATGAAAATTAAACAAAGAAATGGTAAAGAATAAAAATTGAACAAATAAACGTCGAAAAAGAAAAAAATAAAACTTGAAGAAAAAGAAAATAAAAGTTGAGCAAAAGTTGAATAAGAAGAGAAAAAAGAAATAAGAATTGAAAAATAAGTTGCAGAAAAAACAGAATAAAAGTTGAAAAGAAAATAAAGAAATAAAAATAAAAGTTTAAATCTTTTGGGCCTGTTTGAGGTCTCGAGAGTTGCACGAAAACTCCCTTCCATCCAACAAAAAAGAACAAAAACTATTTTCCAAATTTAAAGAAGTGACAAAAACAAAAGAAGAATAAAAAGCACTTTCCAGCCTCGTCACCACCGCCTGTACAGACACCCCAGCGCATGCAGCCCCAAACGCCCGCGCGTCGCAACGCCTTAGGGTTTAGGGTTTAGGGTTTAGGGTTTAGGGTTTGGGGTTTGGGGGCTTCTGGAGGAGAGAAAGGATACTAAAGAGATAAAGAAGAAGCAAATAAAAAGAAAATAAAAAATAAAAGAAGATTAAAATGGTCAAAGAAAATGAAAGATGTAAAAAGGCAAAAGAAACAAAAAGAGAAAAAGAAACAAAAAAGACCAGAAATGAGTTCGAAGGGTTTAAAAGGGTTTGAAAGGGTTTAGAAGGGTTTAAAGCGGAGAAGGGTTTTGAAGGGTTTAGAGGGGTTTAGAAGGGTTTGGAAGGGTTTAGAAGGGTTTAGAAGGGTTTAGAATGGCTTAAAAGGGTTTAACGGATTTTGAAGGGTTCAAAAGGGTTTAAAAGGGCACAAAAAGACTTTGAAGGGTTTAGGAGGGTTTAGAAGGGTTTAGAAGGGTTTAAAAGGGTTTAGAAGGGTTTAGAAGGGTTTAAAGGGTTTACGAGGGTTTAAAAGCGTTTAAAAAGACCGAAAGAACGCAGAAGGGTTTAGAAGGGTTTAGAAGGCTCCGGAGGGTTTGGAAGGGTTTACGAGGGTTTAGAAGGGTTTAGAAAGGGTTTAAAAGGGTTTAAAAGGGTTTAAAAGGGTTTAAAAGGGTTTAAAAACAAATAATTGCAAATACCGTTTGCTTTTCCTGAGTTACTTCTAATGGTTCTATTTCTTTTATTTCCGTCGTGTAAAAATTTCCGCCACAAGATATCACAGCTCGAGCCCGCTGGCTGTCCGTTGATACCAACACGCCCTGCAGCCAAACCCTAAACCCTAAACCCTAAACCCTAATAGACCCTAGCAAGCCCTGCCAACCCTAGGAGCCAGTAGAAAACCCTGGTAAACCCTAAACCCTAAACCCTAAACCCTAAAGCTCGAGGAGCTGCAGCTGAGCCCTACCACACAGCGAACCAACGGCAGATCGGCCGCAGCAGCAGGGGCCTGCTGCTGCTGCTGCTGCTGCTGCTGCTGCTGCTGCTGCTGCTGTTGCCGCTGCTGCTGGCGCTTTTGCTGCTGCTGCTGCTGCTGCTGCTGCTGCTGCTGCTGTTTACCTGTTTAGGGTAGTGAGGGCCTCGAATGACCCTCACAAGAACGCCTTTGAGGCACCAGGGCGGCAGCTCGTGTCGGTCTGCTGCTGCTGCTGCTGTTGCTGCTGCTGCACTCGAAAGCCTCATGCTGCTGCTGCTGCTGCTGCTGCCTCCTGCAGCAGAAGCCACAGACCCTAAACCCCTATCTCTGCTGCTGTAGGCCCCAGAGATGGACATGGAGCTGCTTCCTAAGGACACCGACAAGTCGCTCAAAGACCTGCGCCGCAAACCCTAAACCCTAAACCCTAAACCCTAAACCCTAGACGTAAACCCTCGGAGCTGCTCCTGGGGTTCCTCGGGAAGCCCTGGCGCTGTCAGCCTCCCCAGAATTCCGGCCCCTGCCCAGCCCCCAAACCCTAAACCCCAAACCCCAAACCCCAAACCCCAAACCCTAAACCCTAAACCCCAAACCCTAAACCCTAAACCCTAAACCCTAGAGCCTGACACGGCGTCTTCGTCAATGAGTGCGTCGACAACAGGGTTTGGGGTTTCGGGCTGGCTTTGTTGAGATAAAGGAGGCAAAGAATTAATGGCACTTGAAAGAGGAGTTAGGGTTTGAAAACTGTCCCCTTTTTTGTCCCCTTTTTCAAAGGGGCCCCCCCAGGGGGGCCCCCGCAAAGGCTCCACCCAAGAGTCCCCGAGGGCCCCCACGGCGCCTGCAGCAGCAGCAGCAAATAAATAAATAAACAAATAAATAAATAAATAATAAATAAATAAATAAATAAATATATAATTAATTAATTAATTAATTAATCAATTAATTATGTTATTTTGGTTTTTTAAGTTGGGGTTCTTCAAAGGGGGAGGCGGACTGGTGCGGGCCTGGGACGCCGGCCAAACCCTAAACCCTAAACCCTAAACCCTAAACCCTAAACCCTAAACCCTTACGGGCGTAGTCTCTGCCGGTTTCCAGGACCTGGACGTCGCTTTTGGGGATCTTGACGACTTCAGATTTGGTTTGGAGTAAAACCCTGAAATGAAAAAAAGAAATATTTAATTAATTGCAATTTTTAATTTAAATTTATTTTTATTTATTGTTATTTTCATTTATTATTATTTTCATTTTCTTTATTTCTTCAATTTAAATGAAAAACAAAAAAGCCAAAATGCTGATTAATTAGCGACAAAACAACAGTTCTAAATAAAACAAAAAATAAATATATAAATAAATAAATAAATAAATAACAAGTAAATAAATAAATCCATAAATGAACAAATAAAATAAATAAACAAATGAATACATAAATGAATGAATCAAAAATAAATCAAATATAAAAATAAATAAATAAGTGAATAAACAAACAAATAAATAAATAAATAAAACCCTCAAGAGAAATAACAAAGAGAGGGAACCAGATTCAAAGAAAAAAAGAAAAAGAAAAAAAGCCAAAGACGGAAAGAATTCAAAAAAGAAAAGCAGAAAAGAACAAAAAAGAGAACTCCAAACCACAAAAAAGGGTTTCAAACCCTCGCGTAAACCCTCACGTCACATCATCTCGATCCACAGATCGAACATTTGCAATAACTCCTTTATGTTTTCCTTTTTGAACTTTAATTTGTTTTCCAACCAAAGGGTCTTGTTTTCTGCCGAGTCGGAAGCCGCGGGGGCCCCCGCGGGGGCCCCCGGGGCCCCCCGCGCCGCGGGGGCCCCCCTGGGGGCCCCCCTGGGGGCCCCCGGGGGCCCCCCACAGGGGCCTGGGGGCCCTGAAGACACTTTGTGCTGCTGCCACGCGAACTGCTGCTGCTTTGACTGCAACAATTCCCCTATTTTCCGTTTTGTTTTTAAAACGGACGAAAACAGTTTCTTTCCAAACGTGGAGGACCTGGGCCTGTTCCTCGAGGCCGTGGGGGCCCCCCAGGGGCCCCCGAACCCCCGCAAACGCAAGAAAGACTCGGACAACCCTGGCAAAGAACGCGAACTAAAGAGTTGGACTCTATTAGGGGCCCCCGAACCCCCGCAAACGCAAGAAAGACTCGGACAACCCTGGCAAAGAACGCGAACTAAAGAGTTGGACTCTATTAATCTTCCATCTGCGTCTGGAGCTGTTTGCAAAGATGTGTCTAGGGTTTGGGAAAGTGCTGCAGCATCAGCAGCAAGCAGCGAGTTGTGGGGAGTCAGCAGCTGCACAGAACGCGCAGCAGCGTCTATGAACAGCAGCAAACCCCTTTCTTTGGAAACCAACTCCACGAAAGTAAACAAAGAAAACCCCCGGTAGCTCGAGGCCCCGCTGCTGCTGCTGCTGCTCTCCGCAGCCAGAGTCAAAGACTCCAGCAAACACCGAAACTGCAGCAGCAGCAGCAGCAGCAGCAGCAGCAGCAGCGGCAGCAGCAGCAGCAGCAGCAGCAGCAGCAGCAGCGGCAGCAGCAGCAGCAGCAGCAGCAGCACACGCAGCAGGGGGGGCAAGCAGGAAATGAAGCGCGGAGCTGCCGTGGAACAGATGCAGCAGCAAACACTGCAGCAGCAGACACAGCAGCAGCAAACACTGCAGCAGCAAACACTGCAGCAGCAAACGCTGCAGCAGCAGATACAGCAGCAGCGAACACTGCAGCAGCAGATACAGCAGCAGCAAACACTGCAGCAGCAAACACTGCAGCAACTGCAAACACTTAGACTCTGCCCGGGGTCCTGGCGTGCTCTTTTCCAACCTCCAACGCTAAACCCTAAACCCTTAACCCTAAACCCTAAACCCTAAACCCTAAACGCTGGAGTACTTCTCCTGAGTAAACCCTAAACCCTTGAACCCAAACACTCATTTGTACACAAGCCACCCAAACCACTAACCCCAACCCCTCTCTTCTAATACAGACACTTAAATCCAAAACCCTAAACCCTAAACCCTAAACCCTAAACCCTAGATTCGGACTTCGGAATAAGTTGAAGGCGAGAAGATGGTGGCCACGAGGGTTTGCTTGTCAATGTGAGTTATTAAACCACTGCGCCTACAACTCTCCCCATCCACCCCAAACCCAAACCCTAAACCCTAAACCCTAAACCCTAAACCCTAAACCCTAAACCCTAGATTCGGACTTCGGAATAAGTTGAAGGCGAGAAGATGGTGGCCACGAGGGTTTGCTTGTCAATGTGAGTTATTAAACCACTTCTTCCCGCATTAACTCCGTGAAGGGCTTTAACACTTTCTCCTTCTCGAAAGTCTTTGCGGATTTCGGACACCTGCTCGCAAAACCCTAAACCCTAAACCCTAAACCCTCAACCCTAAACCCTAAACCCTAAGGAAGGGTTTTAGAAACTCTCGATGAAGCAAGCCCTGGCATGAGATTGAGGAACCAGGTAAGAACTTTCAGCTGTCGTCTGAAAAACCCGGAATTAGGGTTTAGGGTTTGTACTTCGAACTTGACATGCCACGTGAAATTAGGGTTTAGGGTTTAGGGTTTGTACGTGGAGTCTGAAGTTCCCGAAAACGCCAGCAAAAACCAAATTAAGGGTTTAGGACGAAGCAAGGGTTTAGGGTTTAGGGTTTAGGGTTTGTACTTTGAGTTTGACATCTCCAAAACCTCCTTCGCCGAGGGTCACTAAATATCAGGGTTTAGGGTTTACGGTTTGTACGCTGAGTTTGGGGTCCCCGAAAACGCCAGCAAAAACCAAATTAAGGGCTTAGGACGAAGCAAGGGTTTAGGGTTTAGGGTTTAGGGTTTAGGGTTTGTACTTTGAGTTTGACATCTCCAAAACCTCCTTCGTCGAGGGTCACTTGAATTTGAGTGTCTCTTTCTTCTTCTTGGCTCTGCGGCAGGCGGCTGACTTTTCCCCTCAGGCCCTGCAGCTCTCCCTAAAAATAAAATAAATAAAAATAAAATAAATAAAAGTAAATAAAACAAAATTAAATTAAATTAAATTGAATTAAATTGAATTAATTCGAATAAGAATTAAAGTTGAATTGAAATAAAATAGAGAATAAAAATAAAAAAGAATAAACAAGAATAAGAAAGGAAAAAAAGGGAACAAAAAGGAACAATAAATGAATACTTTGGAAGCAAATGGGGAAATGGTGGAAAACAAAAAAAGAAAAAAAGAAAAAGAAATAAAAGAAAACACAAGTGAGATGAAAAGGAAAAGAAGAAATTAAAAATAAAATAAAAAAGAGAAAAGAAGAAAAAGAAAAAAAGGAAAATTGATTTAATGCCGAAGTTAAAAGAAAACAACAGAAGGAGACACTTGACGAATAACAAACAAAAATAAAATAAATAAAATAAACAAAATAAATAAAATAAATAAAATAAATAAAATAAATGAATAAGATAAATAATAAAACAATAAAACAAACAAACCAAATGAATTAAGAAAAACAAAAAACAAAAAAAATGGATTTAATGTTTCAGGTGTACAGACACCTGAATGACCAACACCCTGTCGCCCAGCCTGAAGGCGCTGCGTTGCTGCTTCAGCATTTGGAGTAAAGGCTTTTGAGCTGAAGAAGAAAAAAGAAGAATAAAAAGACAAAAAAGAATTAAAATTAAATTAAAAACAATTAAAAAGACATAAATGGAACTCAAAAACAGAAAAAATGATCCAAAAAACCCGAAAAAAGACTTCAAAGGATTCAGCAAAGGTTTTTGAGCTGAAGAGGAAAAAAGAAGAATAAAAAGACAAAAAAGAATTAAAATTGAATTTAAAACAATTAAAAAGACACTAAATGCATTTAAAGGATTAAATGGAACTTAAAAGCAGAAAAATGATCCAAAAAGAGAATAAAAAGACAAAAAGAATTAAAAATGAATTTAAAAACAATTAAAAAGACATTAAATGCATTTAAATCTAATTAACAAGCAAATTAGAAGGAAATTAAAAGGAAATTAAAAGGAAAATGAAACAAAATAAAAGAGAAGATAAAAAGGAGATTAAAAAGAAAAAAAGAATTTAAAAAAACAAAAACAGAGACAAAAAGAAGGCCTAGACACAGCCAAAAAAGTCTTTAAAATGCCCTTCAAAAGTTTCCAAAAAGTGTTTAAAAGGTCTTTTAAAACCTTTCAAAAACACTTCAAAAGCTCTTTCAAAAGCTCTTTCAAAACTCTTCAAAGTCTCTTCAAAATGTCTTTCAAAACTCTTCTAAAACTCTTCAAAAACTCCTCAAAAAGCTTCCAAAAAACCGCAAAAAAAGATCCACAAAAGCCGCAAAAAGCCAACAAAAGCGAATGAAAAGGCGCCCCTTTGGGGCCCCCTGCGGGCCCCTTGGGGGCCCCTTGGGGGCCCCTCGGGGGCCCCTTGGGGGCCCCCTGGGGGCCCCCTGGGGGCCCCAAAAGGGCCCCAAATGCTGACCTGCAAGAGTCTCTTCTCTGTCGGTTTCGGACATTTTTTGGCAGAAGTCTCGGAGTTCAGAAAGGGTCGGAGAGACCGCAGGGCCCAGCAGCAAGTGGCGGAGGGCCACGCGGCGAATGATATATCCTGCTTCTTCAAAAGTCAATCCTGGAAGCAAAAAAGGGGAATTTGGAGAAGAAAAGAACTTCAGAGGAAAGGGAATTGCAAAAGACAGAAAGAACAGAAAAAAGCAGAAAAAAAGATTCAAAAAGAGACAAAAAAAACCCCAAAAGAGCAAAAACGGCGCGAGAAAACCCCAAAAAAGGGTTTGGAGAGCGGCTTGGGGGGCGTTCGAAAGCGGGACTTCGCGAGGGTTTAGCAAGGGTTTAGCAAGGGTTTGGCGAGGGTTTAGCGAGGGTTTAGCAAGGGTTTAGCGAGGGTTTAGCGAGGGTTTAGCGAGGGTTTAGCGAGGGTTTAGCTAGGGTTTAGCTAGGGTTTAGCGAGGGTTTAGCTAGGGTTTAGCTAGGGTTTAGCTAGGGTTTAGCTAGGGTTTAGCTAGGGTTTAGCTAGGGTTTAGGGTTTAGGGTTTAGGGTTTAGCTAGGGTTTAGAGCCCACCGGCGAACTTGACTGTCCCCGGAATCAAACCCTGCTCCACTTGGCCGCCACTGGCGTCGACTCTGTCTCTGTCGAAAAAGCGCTTTTCGGGTTTTCCCCCTTTTGCTCGACGCGCCCCCAACGCCTCAGTGCTCTTTGCAAAAAAATAGAATCAAATAAAATAAAATAAAATAAAATTAAATTAAATTAAATGGAATTGAAATTAAAAAGATAAATTAAATTAAATTGAGGTGAAAGAAGGAAAAAAAATGAAGTTAAAATGAGAAAAATCAAAGAAAATGGAGTTAAAATGGGGAAGTTGAAAGGAAATGAAGTTAAGATTTTAAATTTGAAATAAAGTGAAGTCAAAATGAAAAAATGAAATTAAATGGAATTGAAATGCAGAAAATGGAAAATAGAATTTAAAAGAAGCTAACAGAAGAAAAAAGAATAAAAAGAAAGAAAAGAAAATTAAATTAAATACAGAATATCGAAAAAATAAAAGAAAAAGGAAAGGAAATGAAAATATTAAAAGGAAATAAAAGAAAATAGAAAATAGAATTAAAATGAAGAAATAAAAGAAAATAGAATTAAAATAAAATAAATATAGAAGGAAAAAAAGATGAAAGAAAAAAGAATTAAAATGAAGAAAACAAAAGGGAATTAAAATGAGAAAAGAAAAAAAGAAAAAAGAACAAAAAAAGAAGAAAAGGAAAAAGGAAGAAAAAAGAATTCAAAGGGGAGAGGAAAAACGAAAAAAGAAAAAACAAAAAACAAATTAAAAAAAAACAAAAAAGAAATTAAAAAAAATGAAATTTAAAAAAAGAAAAAGAAATTAAGAGAAAGTAAAAAAGATTAAAAAGGAGTTGAAGGAATAAAAAGGGATTTAAAAAATTAAAAAGAAATTTAAAAAAATTAAAAAGAATTAAAGAAAACTAAAAAGATAAAAGGAATTAAAAAAACTTAAAAAGAATTAAAAAATAAAAGAGATTAAAGGAAACTAAAAGGAATTAAAACGAAGAGCTAAAAAGGGTTTTTGAGGGTTTAGAAGGAGCTGCAAAACCCTAAAAGAGCGTTTTTAGGGTTTAGAAGTGACAAAACCCTAAAAGAGTGTTTATGGGGTTTAGAAAGAGCTGCAAAACCCCAAAAGAGTGTGTTTAGGGTCTAGAAGCGGGAAAACCCTAGAAGGGTGTTTTTAGGGTTTAGAAAGAGCCCGGAAAAGTGTTGTTAGGGTTTGGAAGTGGGGTAAACCCTAAAAGAGTGTTTTTAGGGTTTAGGAAGAATTAGGAAGAGCTAGAGGGATCTATTTGAAGGGTTTGAAATCGCGAAAAGGGTTTTTTGGATTGCAAAACTCACTGAAGACTTGTTGAGAAGAAGTTGCAAATCAATTCGGGGAATTAAACGAACAGAAGCAAAAAGACCCTGAGGGTCTGCAGAAAGGACTTGGGCCAAATCGCCCCCGTACAGGCCCCGCTTCACTCGCGCGAAATCCCCTCTTTGCGGGACAATGGCGCTTTTTGAGGCCCTCTGAAAACGGAAAAACGAAAAAGAAAATCAAATTCAAAAAGAGACAATTGGAAGCAAAAAGGAGACAAAAAGGCGACAAAAAAGAGACAAAAAGGCGAAAAAAAGAGACAAAAGGGGGACAAAAAGGTCAAAAAATGAGACAAAGTGGGGCGAAAGTGCTGGGAAAAAGACAATTCTCATCAAAAGTCCTTTTTTGGGACAAAATGGCGCTTTTTGAGGCGTTTTAAAAAGAAAAAAGAACAAAAAGATAAGTGGATTTAAAAGGAGACAATTGGGGACAAAACGGGGAGAAAAAAGAAACAAAAAAGAGTCAAAAAGGAGAAAAAACGGTGGAAAAAAGCGGCAAAAAGGAAGAAAAAATGGCGAAGAAGTGCCACTAAACGACCCCCTTTCCTTTGGGCTATGATGGCGTTTTTGAGGATTTCAAAAGAGAAAAATTAAAAATTAAAATTAAGTTTAAATTAAAATTAAATTAAATTTAAATTAAATTAAATTTAAATTAAATTTAAAATAAATTAAATGTAATTAAAACGGAAACAATTGAGGAATGAAAAGAGGAAAATGAACAAAAAGAGCTAAATTAGAATTAAAATAAAACGAAATAAAAATAAAAACCCGTATTAAAAAGGATTAAACAAAATCCAAATTAAATAAAAATAAAAAACAAAATAAAAATACAAACAAATTAAATATAATAAAACAAACAAACAAATGAACAAAACAATTAAATTAATTAAACGAAATCAAATCAATTAAACAAATTCAAATTAACCAAACCAAATCAAATTAACCAAAAACAAAACCAAATTAATTAAACCAAATCAAATCAATTAAACTAAATCAAATCAACCAAAATAAATTAAATTAAACGAATTAAATTAAATTAAATTAAACTAAATTAATTAAATTAAATTAAATTAAATTAAATTAATTAAATTAAATTAAATTAAATTAAATTAATTTAATTTCATAAACCCACTTGGCGAAACACTGCAGGCATTTCCTTCAAAGGCACCATTTTTATTTCGCCGCCCAATCGCAAATTCCGAAACCCTCGAAGAGCTTCTTTGACTGCGAACTGGGAGAGCCGGTCCACGTAGAGGTAGTCTGTTCAAACCCTAAACCCTAAACCCTAAACCCTAAACCCTAAACCCTAAACCCTAAGCCTAGCCCCACCGCCCTCCCAACCCAACCCCACCCTAATTCCGAAACCCTCGAAGAGCTTCTTTGACTGCGAACTGGCTCTCGGCCTCCACGTAGAGGTAGTCTGTTCAAACCCTAAACCCTAAACCCTAAACCCTAAACCCTAAACCCTAAACCCTAA
>NW_013654171.1:0-1150 GCF_000499385.1 Eimeria necatrix
CACACCTGTTGCGTGGGGTAGTCCAGACGTAGTCCATGTGCGCACTTCTTGCTAAAAAGCGTACTTTTCACCAGCGTCTATTTCGTGACACATGCAGCCGAATCTAGCCATGTAGAGGTTCTAAAAGAAATATCCTCATCTGCCCTTGTTAAAACATCGTGGTTTTTCTCAATGGCAAAAGCGCAAAAACAACTGCGGTCAACCGAAAGAGAATTGGGTTGACAAGCTTTGATCCGTACAGTCGTCAATTCTAAGTGTCTCTTCAAGAAAGCGCAATACTACATTCTTGCTCTAGGCCAGTAGAAAAAATATACTTTGGGGACTGCTGCAGATGTACTTCCCTTGGAAACTGTTCTCTGTAAATGCCAATGCGCCTAATTCAGATCTAACTGCTCATTAAACAATTCGTAAGCAGGTGTCAACTTCATCTGGAGCCGATAATGATCTTTAGCATGGGAGCAATGGTGCATGGCAGAGAAACAACTATGCTCTACAGACAAAGAACCACTATGGTTGAAAATGTGATGCGCCGGACAGCCGCGCAGTTGCAAGACGTCGCCAGGCTCGGAGGCAGGAATGCTGCAAATACCTTTACTGGAATCATGAAGTCGGGAACGGAGTGCCGCTGCGACAACTTCAGTGGGTGCGTGGCAATGGGTCAAATGCCGACCAGAGAGTTATTGTGCTTGCCGCGCTGACTGGAAAGTTGTGGTGTCTGCCAGAAAATCAGTGGACGCGGAACATGGGTACTCACACGCAGGTCACGAGGATTTGCAGCAGTAGAGAGTCGGCAATGAGGCTTCTGCTCCTCCAGCAGAGCATGCTGCAAGACATGAGTTTTAGCCTATAGAGCGCTACTGGCAGGGCTTGTGATAAAAGGGAGTAAGTTTCTTCTGTTTGCAACGAGGCCGGATAGTTGAGAGAAGTGACATATTCCAGAGGTAATGCAATTCTTCCGGATTCACGCTGTGCCTATGGTATCATGCACACACAACACGACGAAGCCAAATGATCAAAAGGTTTTCAGTGTTCCCAATCCCATACTGTTGGCCTCAGTTGTAAAATGTTCGCATTGGCATAACACGATCGTGAATTTTTGAGCGTGCCCACGAAGTGTTACCACGGAGTAAGCCGTTCCAAAGCTTGCCTA
>NW_013654172.1:0-1090 GCF_000499385.1 Eimeria necatrix
TTGTATTAAAGCAAATACTAGCTAAAGAATTTCAGTGAGGGAAACAGAACTCTTCAATGCAACTCGACAAGCTCCAAAAGTGCTTTTGAGAGCAGAAGACAGATGTGCTACTTTAAAAGATGCTCGAGAGCTTCCATTGCTTTTCGCTGCAGCCCCTAAGGGCCAGATTTGATGGAGTTATGCTTTAGAAAACAAAATGTGTTTATTCAGCAGCTTGTGGAATGATTATGCTCAGCAGTTTATTGCGAAGTTGTGCAGCTGCAGGGCCACAGGTGGCACTGCTTATTGTTTGCAATTGTTTCAAAAATGCGAGCATTCTAGCAAAAATAGATTGCAAAACTCGATCTCAGCAAAACAAGAAAACGCAAAATGGAATGGAATATCCAAAATTGGAACTAAAGGGCAGAGAGGTCCTAGTCAAGTCAAAGATTTGTGACTTGTCCACAGAAGCTCACCCACGAACTCTGCGCGAAAGTGCAGAAGAACTGAATCAATTGCCAACTCCAAATACAATTTAAAGTCGTTTCTAACTCACAAAAGGGTTTTGTGCTTTTGAACAAATGCTTGAGCACAAATTCCTCGCCAAAAAGACTTTCTTTTTGCTCAAAAGGGGAGCAAATCACTGCATGCAACACACTACGACTTGGACAACAGAGTTTGGAGTGTTCTTCGTGGGCTCAAACACTAATGCTGAAAGCATATCTTCTCCAAAAGCATTTTTGAGAAACTATTATTCATCTCTGCTAAAAAGGGCACTTGAATCTTTACAGAGAAGGCTTTTGCTGGCGAGCTTGAAAATATCGATCACCACAAGATAAAAGTAGGGGGGAAAAAGGGAAATTGAAACAAGATTTCGTGTATGGAAAAGGGATCAATCACCACAAGACAAAAGTAAGGAAAAAAAGGAAAATTAAAACAACATTTTGTGAAGGACAGCTGCAATCATCGATATCTTGACCATAGGAAGCCATTTCAGGTTGACAGCTGGGCAACAGATGTTAAAATTGCCAAGAAAAGATATTATTTTCCTCGGCAGCTACCTGAAAACCTAACGATAGCAGATAAAGTGACCTTTTAGAAAACTTTTATG
>NW_013654173.1:0-1093 GCF_000499385.1 Eimeria necatrix
TAAACCCTAAACCCTAAACCCTAAACCCTAAACCCTAAACCCTAAACCCTAAACCCTAAAACCTGAACAAGAAAGCAGGCTGTCGACTCCGTAGGTATCAAGTTATGAGATTAAATCCAATGCGAAGATTTAAGCAAAGCATTCATGACGTACATTCAAAGGAAAATATGGTAAAAATATCAATATATCCAGCAGCTCTCTTCCGAGTGGGTACGACTTTCTAGCGTAGGCACACGCCTGCATGCCACATGGAGCAACTTTGAAGTTGTTCGTTGATTTTATTGTGTAGGTGTGCTCGGTGGTCCCCGGGAACCTCTTCGTTTGCCATGCTGCCGCTGACGAGAACTTCGCGTCGTCATCTGTAACTCTGGGCGCCTCACCGGCTTGTCAAGAGGGGATGTACATCCGATGCAGTTTTACTGTGCACACCAGAAAACAGAGCAGAAACTACGGAATATTGTTACAAAGACCAAGCATCGTCGAACTGTCACAAGCAACAATATAGAGAACGTAGCTGTAAGCACCTATCAAGGTACCTTCTATTTGACCACGCAGCACATTGCAGTATTCATATACTAGCATGCCTAAACTGAGCGACGTTAGAACTTGCAAGAGCCCGCCACTGCATAGCGAGCTATTCTCCAAAGAAGCGATAAAATTTCTGCTCTTTATAACTGCTTCAAATGTGAACTCGCTTGAGAGTCAAAACTAACACGACGTAAAATGAGTGTTATCACGAAACGAGCTATCTTTGTTGCAGCTCATTAACAGATTCCGTCGCCTCATGTGGCACCTGGGGAACTCTCACACTGGTGAATGGACTGCTTTACATTCTTGAGTGTGACTTTAAACATGAGATAAGTTCTTATTTTCGCGACCAGAAACCCTTGCAGGTCAGGTATTCAATCTCTCGATAAGGCCTGAAGCGATATGCTTGGAGTAGTAAGTGCTGAGTGTATCAGCTCATCTGACAGTACCTGGAAGCGCGCAAGCATGATATGATGCGTACTTTCTAGGGTGCCACCACCTGGCTGAAAGCTAACTGCACTTGCTCTAGGCACGGATTTGATCATACCTGCTTGCAGTGATCTTG
>NW_013654174.1:0-1745 GCF_000499385.1 Eimeria necatrix
ATCGCGCCGAAGAGAAACCTGTCACCTGAATAGGATTTTGCGGTGACCTCGCCGTCCAGATAGTACGTTTGGTTAATAAAGAAGTATCGGAAAGCCGTTGTGGTAGCGGATATGCACCCAATGTTCTATTGTTTAGTGTGTTTTTGCTTTTGCTTTTACTTCCCGTTCGCAGCGGTTCCAGATATTCATGTCAGCCTTTCCCGCAAATTGGGATGCTGTGGTGCGCAAGTACTTTGAAGACACTTAACCTTTTTGTGTGTTTTGCAGCCTCAGTAGCTGTCCTCACGAAGGAGGTGCTTGAAAAGCGCAACGGTATTTGAAGTTTTGCGTGGCAAGTTTCTGTTTTATCTGCAGTCAACACCGAGCAGTACTGAGGAGAGAAAGAGTAGCATTCACTTGCTCATCGCCTTCAGGTCGGCTGTGTTCCTTGCAGTGGAGCTGTGAGCGGTTGTGACAGGCTGCGTGTTTCGAGGATGCTACGTATTTCAGGCGGAGTTTCTGCGTACATGGAGTAGGATGCTTCGACGTTGCGCCAGCAGCACAAAGGGAGATGAACGAATACAGGACAAGTACTAATTGTCTAAATAACGCGCACTTAGTGCCATCTGGGAACATGTTGCAGTTCTGTTCTGGCCCACGTTGCGATGAAAGTAATGTGCTAGTTTCAGAAGAATGTTTGCTCTTCTGTGTCGCGCTTGAAGCTTGTTGTAGCAGCTGACGATGACTGTAACGGTTTGGCGTGTAAAGGTCGCACTGTTGTGCAGTGTAGGATGCTTCGACGTTGCGCCAGCAGCACAAAGGGAGATGAACGAATACAGGATAAGTACTAATTGTCTAAATAACGCGCACTTAGTGCCATCTGGGAACATGTTGCAGTTCTGTTCTGGCCCACGTTCCGACGAAAGAAATGTGCCAGTTTCAGAATCATGTTTGCTCTTCTGTGCCGCGCTTCAAGCTTGTAGTAGCAGCTGACGATGACTGTAACGGTTTGGCGTGTAAAGGTCGCACAGTTGTGGGGTTACATTCGTGGATCGGTTGTTGCGACGTGATGAAGAGAACTGGGAGGCATTCATTGGAATCACGTTTGAGGCAAAAACGACTCAAACGTTGTGGCAAAGCTCTTTGTATTGTGGTTTGCTGGGCTACAGTCGTCGCACAAGGGTATGACTCAGTCAGGCTTTCCAAAATTATTTCTCTCATGGATCTCGTATATTCCTTACACATGCATGCAGCGCGCGATGAAATGAGCATTTGCCCAGCTAGACTGCAGTTGTCGGCTGTTCTGGTTTTCCCACAACTGGCCGAGATTGTTTCCGAGCCTGTAAAGGTGTCGCTGTTGGACGCAACCGGAGATTTGGAAACCCCGCCGTATGCACCTGCAATTGGATACAGTGTACGCGTCAGACTGTTGGCGTGTGTGCATATGAGCTGTTTGAATAAGTGCCTGTTGTTCATTCCTATAGGACATCAAAATCCGACGGGGGGAAGTACTGAGCATCACACGTCAAGCGCTCCATCATTCCTTCGCCGTGGTATCTATATCGCGCCGAAGAGAAACCTGTCACCTGAATAGGATTTTGCGGTGACTTCGCCATCCAGCAAGTACGTTTGGTTAAGATAGCAGTATCCAAAAGCCGTTGTGGTAGCGGATATGCACTCAATGCTTTATTGTTAAGTGTGATTTTGCTCGCGTTTACTTCCACTCGCAGCGGCGCCAGATATTCCTGCCAGCCTTTGCCGCACTT
>NW_013654175.1:0-1798 GCF_000499385.1 Eimeria necatrix
AGCATATGCGTAGTGTTATTCAAAAAACCTAAGGGCGCTTTCACCGTTGCTCACGATTGTGATTGTACATGAGCCTAAGCCACAGGGAGAGCGCTAAGCAGGTCGATTGGCGTTCGCCCCACATAGCGGCCTGGCTTGCCGTCTTCATTACACTGCTTTTCGCGTCACTAAGCTTCTCGCTAGTCACCTTCGTGCTGTGGCACTTGCATGCAAACGTTTGACAGCTTTGTGACGCTTGCAGGCGCAGAGGCCAGAGTAATTTTCATGATGTGAACTTTTGGTTTGCGCCGCGTGTCAAGCCGCTATTCCTTGACACAATTTCTGTAATTGCAGCAAAATGTGCATTCGAATCTGTCCGTATCCTGTGCTCTGTGACTGGCTGATATGCTGCCTGCAGCATTCCAGCTGCATGAAACGCTTCAACCCGCACTGTACCGTTGCTTGCAGCAACTTTCCCAAAGGTATATCATGGACAGATAACGATGTTTTTTGAATAACACTACGCATATGCTGTGATGAAAAGGGGTCATCGTTGTCTGAATATTTTCTGCATTTGGGCGCACGAAGGAAAGGCTAGCACAAGTATAAAGGCAGTCTTGTTCTTAGATCAGGCGAGGGAAATTCACGAGGTCTATCATATCAATTGCTTCTCAATTTCGGCATGCCCACCTGTGGAGAATTGACTTGATCAGCGTTACGTTTCAAGCAACCATACACTCCGTCCCTTTTGAGGCCCTGCAACTGCCAATCTGCAAAAATGTACCACCATTTACTTGAGTATTAGCCATACTCTTCTTCTGAAAACGTAATTCGCGGATTCCCAAGAGTGTGACAGTAGCACTTCTTCGTCCGCAGACCGTTCTGTCTTGGCACCACGCATCTGCCTAAAGCAGCACGATAGGCTTGAACTGGAGTCAGAGTGAGAGATGTTGCTACGCGCAGCACTTACTTCACACTAGCGCGATTCTTTGCAGATGTTTAGCAAACACAAGCGGCCGGCGCTGCTCTCCTGTGTGTGGAGTCTTACAGCGCAGGAATCTTCTTCTGCCCCTAGATACCGGGGCCTTAAGCCATTTGAGATTTTTTCTTCGTGAGAAGTGAGCCCAATAAAGGAATACACGATGGCAACTGCAACAGCCAGCATGCCTAAATCTTTCTTGTATTTTTCGAAGAAGGATAGGTATGCGCGACTCTGTTTTGAAGTGAAGCTGAGTGCGCTTGCTACACGTGCACCGCACCGCTTATGTTCGACGAAGAAGTGCTGAGCTGAAAGAAGAAAGGCGTTAGTGTGCCTAGTAGCTTTGATGCAGCGTATGACCTCTCAGGCCTCAGAACCGCTTTTTTACATGCAGTTAGTACGTGGACAAAGGTTTGCGTAGCACTCATACCTGGACTGTCAAAAGTTTTGGGAGTGGAATCGATCCGAGACGCGTGGCACTATTCTTCTAAGGCTGCGTAGCGGTATTCCCACTATGCGCTAAAGTTATGATTGTGTGGCATTTTTAATGCACAGCGTGTTTGTGCCTTTTACGCATGAGGCGTTTCTTCACGGCTTGAAGGTACATAAGAACGGCAGTGACACGTTTATATGCGCCTGCGAATTAAAGCGCACATCTGTTGAGCGAGACGCTGCAATCTTTCTCGTCGGCGGATATACGCGAGTTAAACGCTGGCAGGAGGCCTGTCTGGAAGTCGAACGACCTTTTTTATCATGCCTCCACAGCAAACGCGTCTCTTATTCGATTTGCTTTACTGCATATCCTGGCGTGCTCGTGGCACGGCCCCCCGCGTGCCCAGG
>NW_013654177.1:0-2238 GCF_000499385.1 Eimeria necatrix
GCGCTGCACTATGCTCCAACCAATATCCACCGCTCATGTCGCTTTGCGTTAGCACACAACTGACCGCTGCACTATGCTCCAGCCAATCCCCACCGTTCTGCCACCAACGTACATACTGATCCGGGTTGCCACAAAAAATTCACCGTCATGGTCTGATTCACGTTGTGGCGCCAAGTTGCGAGCAGTGTCACCAAGCCAAGGCTTCATCCTTTCCCAACTTGGAGTAGTTGTGTCAATCAAAACAAAAGCCCGAAAAACAGACCTACGTATTCTGTCTGCGAAGAACACAGCGAAGCAAAAAAAAGTGTCTGCTGCGCTTCGCCATTGTACGCACTTCATTGGGCATATGAACAAACGCTGCCCCAACATAATAAAACCTATCTCCGACAAGGCCTGACTTGCTTGCCTTGACGCAACAGTAGGCTTCTTCTGTGCACGAGTTACAGACTCGAGCGAAACGCCGTGCACCACTAGAAGGCATACGAGCACTTACCTATACTTATGCTTGAAGTACCGGCACCATGGTTCCCTTGGCAGCAAAACACTTCATCCGCTCACCTGATGCAAACGACGCAGATACTACAGTGCCAGCACTCTTTCGTTTGCGGTTCCTATGTTGACTCACTTTCTACACGGAATATTTCATGGGAACGGCTGCAAAATAGATAGGCCGCACATGGACCTGTTTTCTCCTGCTTCAACGCCAGTACGCTTACCACAACTGTGCAACACACACACAATGCGCTTGCAAGAAAAGCACATGCTGCTCCCACCTCACAACGGGTGTTACGAACAGCCAGTGCCACGCCTTTATAGAGTTGACCCTAGCAGTTGTGCAGCATCGCGCTACTGTTACGAAAACCCAAAGTGAGCTGCAACCCGTTCTCGTGACCCAGAATAAGCGCGCATCTCAAGCCGTAACTCGAAATACGCAAAACGCAACTCCTGACCCTAAGTCTTTCCTTCCACTCTACTCACCGTCACAGACCCGCTCAAGACCTCCTAGAGTGATGTCCTCTGCAGCCCACCTTTCCACTGTTAGTATACAAGCTACTTGGGTGCAGGCGCACATAGCGATGCCCACAACTGCCACTCTTCACAATTCACCAATGTTGGTGTTCGCCTCACTTCGTGCCAAACCCGTGGGTCTCTACTGGCCGCAGCGTGCGTCCAGAGCTTGCGCCACTTCAGTCACTGTCACTAGGCTTTAAAGCATTTCCTTGCGCGAAAGCCTACAGCGCGCTCTTATCAGCAAACTACTACCACCCAACAGAGCCTTGTCTAAGTTAGCTGTGGAAGCGTACGTCTGCTCAGCTAACAGCGCGTTTACGTGTGCAGCCCATGCCAAGCTGCAAAAGCGTCAACACAGCTCTACCCACAGCGAGTCATTTGTGCAACGCACATCCTGAACAGAAACAAATTTACTGACAGCGGGTATTAATGGCCTGCTGGTGACGTAGTCAAGGGCATGCCTACTTCGCAGTGATTTGAAAGTCCACCACCGTGAGACAGACGCATCTGGCAAGGCACCATCGCAGCCTTACAATGCATGACGCCGCTTATAATCGCACCCTTTCTAACAGCTCCAAGCAGGCGGCCAATCAACGCATGTTCGAATCAGTCGCTGGCCTACCCGAATGAACTCCTCATGGGACTCGATTTCCACGTTCCCAGCCCCCACTACCATCAGCCTCCTCGAGACAAACAATTCCCAGCACAAATGCAACCAACGCAAAACGCACGTCCTAAAACGGTGCACCTCCTCTATGTTGCTGACAAATGAAAAACGGTCATTTCGACCACAAGGCAGCAGTGATGCACACCCCCCGCATTTGGTGTTCCTACGTGGCTTCGGTGAAGCATTGTCACTACCTTTCAACACGTGGACTTGCCCAATGGTGCTTGCTTTCCATCGCAGCACTAAGCACAGCCCAAGCAATATATGATTCAAGCCGCATGCCCGGAGGCGCGAACAATTCTGGTCACTAATCTCTTTCTGCGCATGGTGTGACCACATCACCACAGGCGCCACAGTTCATATTTCGTGCTATTGGTACGTCCCAAATACGACCCACGTCCTGCAATTGAAAACGTTTTCAACATTCTTCAAGCATAAATGGTAAGGCCCATTCAAACGGCTATAATCAAAATTTGTCACGTTCCTTCCCAATGCACGACGAAACAACAGATGCTGCGGGGAGCGGCTATGTAAACCTTCACTCACGTGTGCCTGCAAAT
>NW_013654178.1:0-1465 GCF_000499385.1 Eimeria necatrix
CCCTGCAATCAATTGAAGACGAAAACAGGGGCTATTCCTTCTCACGAAGCAATAAACCTTGCCTTCTGAAAGCAAACTGTCTGGCCATATGCACGCAATGCTCCGCAGCTTCGTCATCATTCGCATGCTAAAAGCCTCGATGCTGCCTTGAGCCACTGCACCAGCAGTGTCCTTGTCACGCTCGGGCTTTCCGTGCCTGGCCCATCCAATAGCAGGGATGCGCAAAAACGCCCCACGAAAGCGTATGCGTTAAGCTTTTGTCGTCGACAAGTCAGCAAATGTCTTGCAGTCCATCTCAGTCACGTGCATGTACCTGTTGAATTTTCGAACACACGTTTGAAATCTGTCCACGCGGCACCTTGGTGCAGCGACTGGTGCATGCGGCACGAGCACCAAGCTTATCTCAAGCAATGCATGTCAAGCCTTGCCCTTGTCTAACGTCTAGAGCTGCCCCTCTATCACCGCAAAAACCTGCGTCGCCACCGCTCATCGCAAGCCTCCAGCGCGTCAATCAAATCCTCATCGACGTAAACGCACTCAGCGTAGTCGCGCACATACCCATACAGCGCCAGCTTCTAGCGCAGCGTTACCAAGTTCCATCGATGTCCAGACCTTCATGTGCGTCGCGAGGCAACTCGCGGCCACCCTCCAATCGGCACTGTCCAATGCGTTTCTTTTTTTCTTTTGTCAACATCCTGCATGCCATGGTTAAAACAGCTAGTGTCTTCACAGAACGCTTTCGCCTTATTCCGGCCAAGCGTGTAAACAGACAAATCGACCCAAGCAAATGATCAGTATTCAGCAGCTTGCAAGAAACGCAGCGCGTCTACTGCAGAAACACTTTGTGAGATTCCGAACTCCATTTGCGACGGCATGTCGACCAAAAAAGCTTACGACCATTCGCTGCATGCACTCATTATGCCTGGGCCAATATGGAAAGGACAAATGGCTTCAAAGCCATAGCTTATCGGTTCGTCCTCGTACGACCCGCAGCGTCTGCGTCGCCCGCTCCTGTTACCGAGAATCACACACAGAATGTACCAACTAACTGAAACTTCCGCACGCGCAAGTTGAACATCGAATGTGAGCGACCTGCACCCGCAAAAAGCAAAACGCCGGTGCGATCCAGCATTGCATGCATCTCTGCCCAAGCTATGCCCAATTCTAGTTTTTTCGCGCATCAGTAACGCGCGAAAAATCGCATTTGCCACCCCCTGCCAGCGCCAGCTCGCGTACCGTCTGGGAAAATTTTGGAACGCCACACTGCGAAAACCTAACATGACAGCTGCGCCATAAACCAAAGCTAATTTTGAGTCAAGGAAACACTCCATTTTTATTGCTAAGCGGAAAGGCCAAGCAGCTTCTGCGCCTGACCTCCGAGAGACATACTGGCTGAGACAAAATAACCGCATTCCACATCCAGCATCATGAAAAAGATACAACAACACCCAAACTGGTTTCAAAA
>NW_013654179.1:0-1458 GCF_000499385.1 Eimeria necatrix
ACGTGCTGCTGCTGCTGCTGCTGCTGCTGCTGCTGCTGCTAGAAGTCGGCGTCGAGCGCGAAGCTCTGCTGCTGCTTGTCCTGCACCATCACGCCCGCCTTCTGGTAGTCCCCCACTCTCTTCTCGAAGAAGTTCGTTTTTCCTTGCAAAGAAATTAATTCCATAAACGGAAAAGGATTTGCTGCGCCGAAGTGCTTCGCCGCCCCCAGGCACTGCAGCAGCCGGTCCGCCACGAACTCGATGTACTGCCCCATCAGCGCTGCAGCAAAAGGCACAAATGTTTGCTTTTTGTTATTTGTTTGTTTATTTGTTTGTTTATTTATTTGTTTATTTATTTGTTTATTTGTTTGTTTATTGTTTGTTTATTATTTGTTTGTTTTTGTCTGTTTGTTTGGCGCGTTTTGATGGGTTATTTGCTTTGTTTGCTTGTTTGCTTGTTTGTTTGGCTTGGTTTTTGTTTGTTTGTTTTAGTCGTTTATTTTTTTCTTGTTTTATTTATTTATTTTATTTGTTATTTTTTTTGTTTGGTTTGTTTGCTTGTTTTATTCTTTAATTTGCTGTTCGCTTGTTCAGGGTGGTTCATGTTCATGTTCAAATTCAAATAATTCAAATTCAAATAATTCAAATTCAAATAATTCAAATTCAAATTCAAGCAATTCAAGTTCAAATAATTCAAATTCAAGTTCAAACAATTCAAATAATTCAAATTCAAATTCGAAGAATTCAAATTCAAGTTCAAATAAATCAAATTTAAATTCAAGTTCAAGTACAAATAACTCAAATTTAACTTCAAATAATTCGAATTCGAATTCAAGCAATTCAAATTCAAACAATTCAAATTCAAACAATTCAAATTCAAGTTCAAGTTCAAACAATTCAAATTCAAATTCAAGTTCAAATAATTCAAAGTTAACTTCAAATAACTCAAGTTCAAACAATTCAAATTCAACTTCAAATAATTCAAATTCAAATTCAAGTTCAAACATTTCAAATTTAACCTCAAATAATTCAAATTCAATTTCAAATACTTAAAATTCAAGTTCAAATTCAACTGCAAGCAATTCAACTTCAAACAATTCAAATTCAAATAATTCAAATTGAAACAATTCAAATTCAAATAATTCAAATTGAAATAATTCAAATTCAAATAATTCAAATTGAAATAATTCAAATTCAAACAATTCAAATTCAAATAATTCAAATTCAAATAATTCAAATTGAAATAATTCAAATTGAAATAATTCAAATTCAAATAATTCAAACAATTCAAATTCAACTTCAAACAATTCAAATTCAACTTCAAACAATTCAAATTCAACTTCAGTTCAAATTCAAACAATTCAAACAATCCAAATATAACTTAAAACAATTCAAATTCAATTCAAATTCAAATAATTCAAACAATTCAAGTTCAAACAATTCAACTTCAATTCAAATATAACTTCAAACAATTCAAAT
>NW_013654180.1:0-15000 GCF_000499385.1 Eimeria necatrix
TCAAGTTTGTTTGTTTGTTTTTCAAGTTTGTTTTTTTTGATTTTCAAGTTTGTTTGTTTGATTTTCAAGTTTGTTTGATTGATGGATGGACTTGTAATGCAAGATTAATTCCACATTTGTTTTCCATATTTGATTGTTGGATGGAATTGCAATTAATTCCACATTTGTTTTTAATGTTTGATAGATGGACTTGTAATTAATTCCACATTTGTTCTTCTTGTTTGTTTGTTTGTCGGACTTGTAATTAATTCACATTTTCCTTTTCATGTTTTTTTGTTTGTTTGTTGGACTTGTAATTAATTCCAGATTTGATTTTAATTTTTCTTTTTTTTATTTGTTTGTTGGACTTGTAATTAAAAGGTCTAATGTTTTTAATTTTTCTTTTTCATATTTGTTTGTTGGACTTGTAATTAATTCCAGATTTGATTTTAATTTTTCTTTTTTTTATTTGTTTGTTGGACTTGTAGTTAATTCCAGATTTGTTTTTGATGTTTGATTTTTGGACTTGTAATTAATTCCAGATTAGTTTTTAATTTTTCTTTTTCATGTTTGTTTGTTGGACTTGTAATTAATTCCAGATTTGTTTTTAATTTTTGTTTGCAAATGGTCTAAAGAGCAATTGGAGGTTCTTTCCTAAAAAAAGAAACAAAAAGTGCTTTCTGCAGCAGCAAACATTCTTTGAAATAAAAAAGTGAAATAAATGAAAAGAAAAAGATCCTAAAAATGAAATAAAAAGAAAAAGTTCCTAAAAAGGAAATAAAAAAGAGAAAGTTCCTAAAAAGGAAATAAAAAGAAAGTTCCTGAAAATAGAAAAAGAATAAGTTCCTAAAAAGGAAAATAAAAAAGAAAAAGTTCCTAAAAATGAAATAAAAAAGAAAAAGTTCCTAAAAAAGAAACAAAAGAAAAAGTTCCTAAAAATGAAACAAAAGAAAAAGTTCCTAAATGAAATAAAAAAGAAAAAGTTCCTAAATGAAATAAAAAAAGAAAAAGTTCCTAAAAGTGAAATAAAAAAGAAAAAGTTCCTAAAAATGAAAAAGAAAAAGTTCCTAAAAAGGAAATAAAAAAGAAAAAGTTCCTAAAAATGAAAATGAAAAAGTTTCTAAAAATGAAAAAAAAGAAAAAGTTGCTAAAAGTGAAACTAAAGTGGTTAAATTGGACTGGGGTTTAGAGAGCAATTAAAAAGTTCCTAAATGAAATAAAAAAAGAAAAAGTTCCTAAAAGTGAAATAAAAAAGAAAAAGTTCCTAAAAATGAAAAAGAAAAAGTTCCTAAAAAGGAAATAAAAAAGAAAAAGTTCCTAAAAATGAAAATGAAAAAGTTTCTAAAAATGAAAAAAAAGAAAAAGTTGCTAAAAGTGAAACTAAAGTGGTTAAATTGGACTGGGGTTTAGAGAGCAATTGGAGGCTGAGGGCAAATAAAAGCAAAAAAGAAAAAAGAAATCTTTCTGGCAAAAATAAACAGTTTTTGAAAATAAAAAGTCAGCAAAAATGAAATAAAAATGGAACAAAAATGAAATAAAAATGGAACAAAAAAGAAACAAAAAGTGGAAAAAACTGCAGAAAAAAAAACATCTCAAACTCCAAGAATCTCTCCGGTGAGAGGGAGGCTGAGGACTTTTTTCTGGCAACAATAAACAGTCTTTGAACAGAATAAAAGTAAAATAAAAGTGGAAAAAAACCAAAAAAAGGCAAAAAAAACGGAAAAAAGTGAAACAAAAACGGAAAAAAGTGAAACAAAAACGGAAAAAAGTGAAACAAAAAACCACTTCAACTTTAAAAAATCTCTCCACTAAAAGTGAGATCCAAAGCCTTCAAATCCCTCCCTTTGTTCCCGAAAGAAACAAAGCAACATCAACTTTTTGGTCTTCAAAAAAGACCAAAAAGTTGATAAAAACAGAACCAAGACGAATAAAAAGCTGAAACAAAGTCCAATAAACTCCAATAAAAACAAACTTTAATCTTCAAAGATCTCTCCACTAAAAGTAAGATCCAAGGCCTTCAAATCGAGCTCACTTCCCCTAGCTCCCGACAGAAATAACGCTATATTTTCGGGTAATAACAAAAAAACCAAAAATGGAATAAAAACAGAACCAAGACGAATAAAAAGCTGAAACAAAGTCCAATAAACTCCAACAAAACCCTCCTTTAATCTTCAAAGATCTCTCCACTAAAAGTAAGATCCAAGGCCTTCAAATCGAGCTCACTTCCTCTAGCTCCTGATAGAAATAACGCTATATTTTCAGGTAATAACAAAAAGACCAAAAATGGAATAAAACTGCAACCAAGATGAATCCAAAACTGAAACAAAGTCCAATAAACTGGAATAAAAATAAAGATTAATCCTCAAAGATCTCTCCACTAAAAGAGAGATCCAAGGCCTTCAAATCGAGCTCGCTTCCCCTAGCTCCCGACAAAAATAAAGCTATATTTTCAGGTAATAACAAAAAAACCAAAAATGGAATAAAAACAGAACCAAGACGAATAAAAAGCTGAAACAAAGTGGAATAAACTCCAACAAAACCCCCCTTTAATCCTCAAAAATCTCTCCACTAAAAGTAAGATCCAAGGCCTTTAAATCGAGCTCACTTCCCCTAGCTCCCGATAGAAATAACGCTATATTTTCAGGTAATAACAAAAAAACCAAAAATGGAATAAAACTGCAACCAAGATGAATCCAAAACTGAAACAAAGTCCAATAAACTGGAATAAAAATAAAGATTAATCCTCAAAAATCTCTCCACTAAAAGAGAGATCCAAGGCCTTCAAATCGAGCTCACTTCCTCTAGCTCCCGACAAAAACAACGCTATATTTTCGGGGAGTATTAAGCAGTCTCTAAAAAACACCAAAAATGGAATAAAAACAGAACCAAGATGAATCCAAAACTGAAACAAAGTCCAATAAACTGGAATAAAAACAAAGATTAATCCTCAAAGATCTCTCCAGTAAAAGAGAGATCCAAGGCCTTCAAATCGAGCTCACTTCCCCTAGCTCCTGATAGAAATAACGCTATATTTTCGGGCAGTATTAAGCAGTCCTTGACTCTTTCGAGCTCTTTGAAGCCCCGCCGCGAAGACCAAATGGGCCCTTCGAAGGCGAAGGCGCGGCGGCCGCCGCGCGCCTGCAGGCGGTAGCGGCCGCAGTGGTGCTGCGGGTGCAGCGCAGCAACAGCAGCATAAAACCCTGCTGCTGCTGCTGCTGCTGCTGCTGCTGCTGCTGCTGCTGCTGCTGCTGCTGCTGGTGGTGGGGCTTTGCGGTGGCACGAGCTGCTGCGGCGGCGCTGCGAAGCAGCAGTCGAGACACTGCAGCGGCTGCAGCAAACAGCGCGGCTCGTGCTGCAGCAGCTCGCGGTAAGCCAGGGTGTACGTACACCCCAGCGCCGCGTAGCGACACCGCAAACCCCACAAACTCTCCGCCAGCAGCTCCAAAGCCCTGCAGCGGATGGCCAGCCCCGTGCTGCGGCAGCAGGGGCAGCGCAGCAGCTGCTGCTGGCAGCAGCAGCAAAACGTGTGGCCTTCTTTGCACTGGAAGATCGGCGGCAGCATCCGCTCCAGACAAACCCCACACTCCAGCAACTCCAACAAACGCTCCATCCTGCTGCTGCTGCTGCTGCTGCTGCTGCTGCTGCTGCTGCTGCTGCTGCTGCTGCTGCTGCTGCTGCTGCTGCTGGTGGGGGCGGAGGGAGAGGCGCCCTTGGGCACGGGCACGAGTGACTCTGCAGAGGGCTCCGACGAGTCCGCTGCTGCTGCTGCTGCTGCTGCTGCTGCTGCTGCTGCTGGTGTTGGGTCGCTTGCTGCGGAGGGCAGCAGCACGACTTCTTGCTGCACTGCTGCTGCTTCGCTGCTGACTGAGAAGTACGGCCCTGACACGCCGGCGCCTCCCCCGTCCGCAGCAGCCGCTCCTGCTGCAGCAGCAGCAGCAGCAGCTGCTGCTGCTGCTGCTGCTGCAGCGGGAGAATCGAAACGCCTGCCGCCCCCGTCCGGAACCGAATAAGACACCGCCAGCGCTGCGTCTGCTGCTGCTGCTGCTGCTGCTTCGGCTAGCCGCACATCTGAGTACAGGGAAGAGGCGCTGATGCTGCAAGAACCAGCAGCAGCGCCGACTGCAGCAGCAGCAGCAGCTGCTGCTGCTGCTGCTGTTGTTGCTGCAGCCGCAGGAGGGCAGGAGTCGGAGAGGGCCAGCGGATCCCAGTGCAGGTGCGCCGGCGCATGCGCTGGGTGGGGTGTATAGACACCTGAGGCGCAGGGCAAGGCAGGCGCCTCGAGCTCGCTGCTGCTGCTGCTGCTGCTGCTGCTGCAGCACTCCCTCTTTTCCGCAGCCATTTGCGCGAGTTGCTGCAGCAGCCGGGCCTCACAGGAGCAGCAGCAGGAGAGAAAGCCCGCTGCTGCTGCGGAGCGGGGGAAGGGCAGGGGCGCGCGGAAGTTTCAGCTGCTGCAGCAGCAGCAGCAGCAGCAGCAGCAGCAGGCTAGCGGTCGCGGCGGGCAGCGAGCGCGCGATCGCGCGCTTCAAACTCGAGAAAACGAAGGCCAGGGGAGTTTAAAATGCAAATTGTCTTTTGTTTTGAAAAGATTTTGAAATTTGAACGGAAAAGAAGTGAGATCTGGAGCGGCGGCGCTGCGCGGCGGCGGCAGCGAGCTGCAGTGACACCCCGACGCTGCTGCGGTCAAACTTCCGCCGTTCTGCAAAAGAAAACTGACAAAGTGCTTTTAAATGCAAATTAAGTTTGCAAAAAGAAGAAATAAAAAGAAACAGCAGCAGCAAGTGCAGCTTTCCGCGGCTCGAGAGCTGCGGGCGGCGAGGCGGCGCCGCCGAAGCAGCAGCAGCGAGTGGAAGCAGCTGCTGCTGCTGCAGCAGCAGCTTCCCTGCTGCTGCAGCACTCCAGTAAAAAGGAAATATCTATTTGCTGCTTATTAATTGCTTTTTGCTGCTGCTTGCTGCAGCAGAAGGCGCCGCTGACGACCCTGGCGACTTGCTTTCGCTGCTGCACTGCCAACTCTGCGGTGTACAGACACCTCGTGGGGTGTACGTGGACTTCTGCTGCCCCTCCGCCTTCTTCACTTTCATTTCTTTTCTTTTCTTCTTTTCTTTCTTCCCTCTCGGCTTTCCCCGCAGCAGCAGCGCCTCCGAGGCCAGCAGCAGCGCCCAAGACCTCCCAACACCAGCAGCAGCAGCAGCAGCAGCAGCAGCAGCAGCAGCAGCAGCAGCAGCAGCAGAATGCTGCTGCCAGCAGAAGTCGTTGCTGCTCTGCTGGCGACTTTCACCGCCAGCCGCGTTTGCCAGCACTGCCGATTGGCCGAGGGTTTTGTGCGGAGGCAAGAATTTAATTTTAATTGTTTAAATTATTTAAATATTTAATTTGTTTAATTGTTTAATTTGTTTAATTTGTTTAATTATTTAAACCATTTAATGCCATTTAATGCCATTTAATGCCATTTAAACTGCTTAAAACTATTTAAAACTGTTTGAATTAATTAAAATCATTTTAAACTGTTTTAAAAGTGTTCAAAACTACTCTAAATTATTTAAATTATTTAAAAGTATTTTAAGTTATTCAAAATTATTTAAAAGTATTTAAAAGCATTTTTAAAACATTTAAAAGTTTTAAATCTTTTGTTTAAATATTCTTTTCTTGTCTTTAATTGTAAATTGTTTATTTGCTTTTGCTGCTGCTTTAAATTTTTTTATTTCAATTTAAATATAAATAAATAAATAAAATAAATAAATAAATAAAAATAAGTAAATAATTAAAATAAATAAATAAATAAATAAATAAATAATGAATAATTAAATTAAATAATAAATATTGTTGGTTTCTTCTCAAGGGCAGCAGTTTAGCAACCCATCGAACGAACATTTGCTGCTGCTGCTGCTGCTGCTGCTGCTGCTTCTTTTGCTGCTGCTGCTGCTGCTGCTGTTTTTGCTGCTGCTTTTTTGCTGCTGCTGCTGCCGCGAAAAGGCAAATTCGATGGCTTTATCTATTTATTTTTGCAAAAATACAAAGAAATTAAACTAAATTAATTAAATTAAATTAAATTAATTAAATTAATTAAATTAAATTAAATTAATTAAATTAAATTAATTAAATTATTTTTTTTATTTGCAGCATTTGGCTCGCAGTACCTCTGGGAGGCAGCGAGGGAAAAAAGGTGTACGTACACCCCAAGCTGTCTCTAGTGCAGGTCAGGGTTTAGGGTTTAGGGTTTAGGGTTTAGGGTTTAGGGTTTAGGGTTCAGGGTTTAGGGTTTGGGTTTAGGGTTTCATTGTGTTCAATTCAACAAGGAAGGGCAAGCATCAAAACGCACTCAGTGCAGGGTTTAGGGTTTAGGGTTTAGGGTTTAGGGTTTAGGGTGCTGTGTGTGCATGTATAGTTCAGAGTCGCTCTTTTGGCTTGCAAACCCTAAACCCTAAACCCTAAACCCTAAACCCTAAACCCTGATTCGGTGTTTGTTCAGTTTGGCGCGCAGCGAGTCTTTCGCGCTGCAGAAGGGACAGCTGCTTTGCAGGAAGTTGTTGGATGTCTTTTAATTTCTTTTTTAAATTTACTTTTTTATTTTTTTCTTTTCTTCTTCTTTTCTCCAAACCCTCTTCCCGCTGCTTGCGTTCTCGTGGCCTGCGTCCTCCGCCTTTGGTCAGCTGCTGCTGCTGCTGCTGCTGCTGCTGCTGCTGCTGCTGCTGCTGCTGCTGCTGCTGCTGCTGCACTCCTGCTCCTGCTGCTGCGCTGCTGCTGCTGCTGCGCTGCTGCTGCTGCTGCTGCCGCTGCTGCTGTTGCTATCAAGGCTAATTAATCCCCTTTTCCCTCAATTGTCTACCTTTTTTCATTTATTATTAATTAATTAATTAATTAACTATTTATTTATTTATTTTATTTGTTTATTTATTTATTTATTTAATTTATTTATTTATTTATTTATTTATTTATTTATTAAATTAGGTTTTTGCAGCTGCGGCTGCTGCGGACGAATTTGGTTTACCGCTTTGAGGCTTTTAGGCGGCAGCTTCCGCTGTAAGAAAAATAAATAAAAAATAAAATATATTAAATTAAATTAAATTAAAATAAACTAAATTAAATTAAATAATAAATAAGTAAATAAATAAATAAATAAATAAAATAATAATTATAATTAATTAATTAATTAATTAATTAATTCAATAATTTAATTATTCAATTAAATCAACAAAAAATCGGAAAAGGAAATTACGGCCTTTTTGTGGCACTTAAACAAATTAATTTTTCCGCCTTTTACCTTAACCATTTATTTATTTATTTATTTATTTATTTATTTATTTATTTATTTATTTATTTGTCTATTTATTTATTTATTTATTTATTTATTTATTTATTTATTATTTTTTTATTTCAGAATAATTGGGACTTCGGCCGCGCTGGCGGCGGCTTTGTGTCTTCCGGAGTTTCCGCTGCATCGCCTTTTAGGCCTTAACGCTTTTTCAGAAAGTAAATTAAAATAAATAAATAAATAAATAAATAAAATAATAAACAAATTAATTAATTAATTAATTAATTAAATTAAATTAAATTAAATAATGGGCTTGCGGGGATTGGAAAAGGTGGAGAAAGTTGCAGCAAAATGCGCTCAGTGCGCGATTCAGGGTTTAGGGTTTAGGGTTTAGGGTTTAGGGTTTAGGGTTTAGGGTTTGCTAAAGGTCACTTCTGTTCGTTTCTTTTCCAACCGCCTAGCACCTGTTTAGATTTCCTGTTTTTTTCAATCAATTTATTATTTATTTATTTATTTATTTTTATTTATTTATTCATATATTTATTTATTTATTTATTTATTTGTTTATTTATTATTTATTTATTTATTTATTTATTTATTTATTTGTCAGCTCTCCACAAGGTTGTGCAGCAATGGGCCTTCGAGTTGGTGCCCCACAACTTCAAGTGAGAATTAAATAAATTAAAATAAATGAATCAAAATAAATAATAAATACATAAATAAATATAAATAAAAATAAATAAATAAATATAAATTGAAATAAATAAATAAATATAAAAGACAAGCAGTAAATAGTAATAATGCACAATAAATGAGCAAGTACTGAATAAGAAAGGAGCAAAACCATTTGAGTTGCTTTTGATTTTTTGCTGCTGCTGCTGCTGCTGCTGCTGTTGCTGCTGCTGCTGCAGGGGCGTTAGCAGCAGCGGCCTCAGCCTTGTTGTTGCTTGCTGCTGCTGCTGCTGGCTGCTGCTGCTGGCAGCAGCAGCAGCAGCAGCAGTAGGCGAGGTGGAGGGGCTAAAGGCAGCAATTGAGGAACCTTCGGTAGAAACAAATAATAAATAAATAAATAAATAAATAAATAAATAATAAATAAATAAATAACAAATAAATAAATAAATTTAAAATAATTTAAAATGAATTATAAAATTAAAAGCTGCAGGTTGATGGGCCTGAAAGGGTTATTGCTGAGGTGTACAGACACCTCAGGCAGCGGCGTTTGCTTCTGCTTTTGAAGACAAAACAATTAATTAATCATTTATTTATTATTTATTTATTTATTTATTTATTTGTTTATTATTTATTTATTTATTTATTTAATTATTAAATTGTGTTTCTTTTTGTCTTTAGAAATATGTCAACAAAGCCCTTTGGACAGCTTTGGGTGCTGCGGCCCCTTCGCTTCCTGCTGCTGCTGCTGCTGCTGCTTTCTGGTTTGCTGCGCTGCTGCTGCTGCTGCCGCCTGTCTTCTCTTTTGCTTCCGGGTATGTTTGCTGCTGCAGCGGAGGCCTGCTGCTGCTGCCAAGCTCTGCTGCTGCTGCTGCTGCTGCTGCTGCTGCTGCTCAGGTAGCTTTGCTGCTGCAGCGGCGCGCTGCTTTTCTGCTGCAGTCTATTGCTGCTGCTGCAGTCTATTGCTGCTGCTGCAGTCTATTGCTGCTGCTGCTGCTGCTGCTACTGCTTATTCAGCACCTTTATTTATTTATTTATTTATTTATTTATTTATTTATTTATTTATTTATTTATTTATTTATTTATTTTGCTGCAGAATTATAAGTCCAAATATGCTGAAGTTCATCAGAATCTCTCTTGCTGCTGCTGCTTTGCTGCTGCGCATCTCAGCAGCAAAAGACTTAGTACAGGTATTAATTAATTAATTAATTATAATTAACAAATTAACTGATTAAATAATTAATTAATTATAATTAACAAGTTAAATAATTAAATAATTATTTATTTAATTAACAAATCAATCAATTAATTAATTTGTTTGCTTATACATGTTTATTCGTTTATGTGAAAAATTATTTATTTGGAGTGGTGTTTATTTATTTTATTAATTATTTAATTTCATTTTTAATTTCAGAAGGATGAACAAACAAAAAAACTTTATTTATTTATTTATTCATGTTATTATTAATTAATTAATTAATTTATTTATTTATGTATATACTTCATAATTAACTAATTAAGTAATTAATTAACTTATTTATTTATTTATTTTTGCTGCTTTTAGGTCTCGCTGCTGCGGCAGAGTAATGAGCTGTCGCAGCTGCTGCAGCAGCAGCCGCAGCAGCAGCAGCAGCAGCAGCAGCAGCAGCAGCAGCAGCAGCAGCAGCAGCAAAAGAGCGACAGCAGCAGATTAATGAGGGCCACTCAATGCGTGGGTCATTATTAATTTATTTATTTATTTATTTATTTATTTATTTATTTTTTTATTTTTTATTTACGATTTGTTTGTTTTCAATTATTTGTTCTTTACTGATGTTATTTTTTATTAAATGCTTTCCCCCCTATTTCCTCTTATTTATTTATTATTTATTTTTTATTTGTTTATCCATTTAGCATTTATCTATTTATTTATTTATTTGTTATTTATCCATTTATTTTTTTATTTATCTAGTCAGTTTTTTTATTTATCAATTTATTTTTTATTTATTCATATGTATATTTATATATTTATTTATCTAGCAAATATTATTTATTTATTTATTTATTTATTTATTTATTATTTATTTACTTATTATTTATTTATTTATTTATTTTTTTATTTATTATTTATTTATTTGTTTATTATTAATTAATTTATTTATTATTTATTTATTATTCAGGTCTCGCTGGCCAACAGAACCACTTCAGTGCGAGCAGCAGAAGTTTTGCTGCTGCCAGTGCTGCTGCTGCTGCTGCTGCTGCTGACGTTGCTGTTTAGCACAGCAGCAGGTAAACCCCAAACCCTAAACCCTAAACCCTAAACCCTAAACCCTAATGGAGAGCCTCTGTAGCCTCAAACCCTAGCGCTTCAAATTAAACCCTAAAGCGTCGCAGCAGGCGCTGCACCCAGGTGTACGTACACTCTAAACCCTAAACCCCAAACCCTAAACCCCAAACCCTAAACCCTAAACCCCAAACCCTAAATCCTAAACCCCAAACCCTAAACCCTAGTGTTTGGCATTTTTTGCAGAAGTGGCGCCGCCTGCTCCTCCTCCCTTTTTAAACGAATTGGTTCAAGAGGAAAAGACGAATTTAGATGCAGCAGCAGCAGCAGCAGCAGCAGCAAATGCATGCACGCAAGTGCATGCAGCAGCAGCAGCAGCAGCAGATCCTGCTGCTGCTGCTGCTGGCTGCTGTCACAAGACTTCTCTGCTTGAAGAGGGTGAATTCTTTAACTCCTCAATTCCAATTTATTTATTTTTATTTATTATTTTTATTTTTATTTATTAATTCATTTTAATTTATTTTAATTAATTCTAATTATTTATTATTATTTCTGTTCATTTTTCTTTTTTAATTTTAATTTCCGTTAATTCATTTTCTCGCTTTTCCTTATCTTCGAGTACATACACCCCAACCCCACATCCACGCATATCCTGGACAAATAAAAAACTAAAATGAATAAATAAATAACCAAAATAAAATAAATAAATAAATTAATTAATAAATAATAAATAATAATAAATACTAATAAATAATAAATAATAGAACAATTATTAATTTCCCCTTTGGCATTCGTTGCTGCTGCAGCGCTGTGTCCTGAGGTGTACGTACACCTGAAGCAGCAGCAGTCGAAAGAAGGCGCGAAAGAAACTTTTAAAATTCGGGAAAAACAAAAAGAAGATTTGGGGCTGCATGCGCATGCATTTGTGGGGCTGCATGCGCATGCACTTGTGGGGATGCGGGCGCATGCATGCGCATGCAGCCCCAAAACTGCATGCGCATGCAGCCCCCCTGTGGGGCCGTTTTTAACCGTTTTTCGACCTTTGTTTCTTCTTTTTTTTGGAAATAAAAAAGAAAAAGAAGAAGCTTTTAGTCTTTTCGGAAGACTGCAGCAAATAGAAGCCATGAAGTGGTTCGTCTTAGCCAAAAAAAGCTTTTTTTCTTTTTTTAATTCCGAGTTTTCTTCATTCGGTTTCTTCCCGCGCTTTTTGTTTCGCTGATCTCTTTGCCACTTTAATCTTTGCGATATATCATTTATCTATCATTAATTAATTAATTAATTAATTGATTAATTAATTAATTAATTAATTGGATTTATTTGTTTATTTATTTATTTGTTTGTTTGTTTGTTTATTTATTATTTGTTTTTATTGCAGGTTTCGCTTTTCTTTTTCTTCAGCGCCATTTGTCTCTGTGGAATTATTTTCATTTTTTGATTTTTTGTTTTTCTTTCTTTTTGCTGCTGCTGCTTTTCTCTTTTCCCTTTTAGAAGCCACCAATCGCGCCCGCGTCATGTGAGTTGCTGCTGCTGTTGCTGCTGCTGCTGCTGTTGCTGCTGCTGCTGCTGCCGTTGCTGCTGCTGCTGTTGCTGCTGTTGTTACGGTTGTCGTTGCTGCTGCTGTTTCCGTTTTTGCTGCCGCTGTTGCTGTTGGTGTCTCTGCTGCTGCTGCTGCTGTTGGTGTTGCTGCTGCTGTTGCCCTTTGCCGTTGTTGCTGCTGCTGGTAGTCCTGTTGCTGCTGCTGCTGCTGCTGCTGTTGCTGCTGCGCTTAAAGTAGTACGATGCACTCACCGCTGGCTGTATTTGATCGTTTACGGTCCAAATGAAATGAAATTAAATTAAATTGAATTAACTAAACTAATTAAATTAACTCAATTAATTAAATTAATTATATTAAATTAAATTAATTAAATTAAATTAATTGGATTTATTTATTTTTTATTTTTGCACTTTTGCTTTTGGGCGTTCAGGCGAGAAGGCCCTTCGGAGTTTTCCATTTGGGGCCCCGAAGTGCTGGCGAAGCGAAAAACGATTTGAGTTTTGAAATAAACGAATTAAATAAATAAATGAATTAATTAAATGAATCAATTAATTAAATTAATTAATTAATTGATTAAAGGGAAATGGATTAAAGGAAATAAATTGAAAAGAAATGAATTAAAAAGAACTCGAATTGATTTAGGGATAAGGGAAAGCCGCTGAAATGCGCGGCCAGCGCGAGGGAAAAAGAGGAAAGCGAAGTGGAAAATGAAGCAAATAAAACGGAAAAAGAAAATAAAAAGAAATAAAAAAGAAACAAAAAAAAATAAAAAAGAAAAGAGGGAAAAGGGGCTTCAAAAAGAGCCCAAAATGAGACTTTGAAGCCACTTCGTTGCAGCAATTTGCAAAACAAAAAAGCCCCAAAACCGCGCATGCAGCGAACGCATGCAAGTTCTTCTTTTCCGATTTAGAAAACAATTCCACCTCAATTTCTTCAAATAATTCCGATTTAATTCATTAAATTCATTAAATTTAATCATTAAACTCTTCTCCAGTCCAAACGCCGAAAGAAAAGACGAAAATTCGCTTTTGTTCTGCATGCAAGTTCGGGTGTACGTACACCGCAGAAAACGCCCTCTGCTCCTTGGCTTTTCTTTTCAGTTTTTCTTTTTTTTTATTTATTTCTGTTTCTTCTTTGTGCAAAGAACTAAATATATATATGTTTTGGCTTTTCAGATTCTTTTCTTTCTTCTTTTCCTTTTTAAATTTATTTTCTACTTTTATTTATTCCTCATTTGCATGCACACAGCAGCGCCCACTCGGGGGTTCACTTCGACAAAAAAGAAAATAATAATTTCTGGTTCTGTACAAACGAGCCAAACCCTAAACCCTAAACCCTAATTGGGGTTTGGGGCTTAGGGGCCGCCGCAGGCCGCGAGTGCAGCCCCCGGCCTTAGCAGTCCCTTGTTAAGGGTTTATTGAGGGTTTAGGGTTTAGGGTTTAGGGTTTAGCGTTCAGGAGATTTGGAGGAACTCGTCGAGCTCTTGGCACTGAAACGTCTGCAGCAAAGAGCAAAACAAATTCCATTTAATTCAATTCAAAATAATTAAATTAAATTAAATTAAATTGTTTATTGAATTAAATTATTTATACAATGAATGAGTCCAATTACACTGAATTCAAGTTAATTTAATTTAATTTAATTTCTATTTATTTTCTTCTGATATTCCGCCACCAAATTGTTCTCAAAATGAATTTTATTCTTTCACCATCCAATCTCTTTCAATTAAAAAAATTGTTTATTCATATTTATTTATTTTCTTATATTTATTTATTTTTTAATTCATACTTATTCATTTATTTATTTACCTATTTACCTATTGATTGATTTATTTATTTATTTATTTCTTTTGTTTATTTATATCCTTATTTATATTTATTTATTTAATTTATTTATATTTATTATTTATTTATTTATTTATTTATTTATTTATTTATTCATCTTTTTGATTTATTCCTACTGGGTAATTTTGCAGAACTTCGCGGAAGTACCATTCGTAGTTCGTCTGCAGTGTCTCTTCACCTGAAACCCAAATTAAAAAAATAAATTGAAAAAACAACAAATAGGAATTGATTGATTAATAAATCAATTATAAATTAAAGAAGAATTAAATTAAAAAAAGAATTAAAAAAGAATTAAGTTAAGAAAGAACTAAATAAAAGAAGTAAATTGAAAAAGAATTAAACAAGAAAGAACTAAGGTAAAAAGGGTTAAATAAAAAGGATTAAATAAAAATGATTAAATAAAAAGGAATTAAATAAAAAGAATTGAATAAAAAAGAATTAAATAAAAAGAATTAAATTAAAATAAAAAGAATTAAATAAAAGAATTTAATAACAAGTTGAAATTAATTTTTTTATTTTCCACTTTTTACGAACTTGAACGCAAAAGCCCCAAACCCTTTTTGGGTATTTTGGGGACCAGTTTAATTTCTTTGAAATTGAAGTGGCGGCAAAGAGCTGCATGCAAGTCCTGAAAACAAATAAATAAATAAATAAATAAATAAATAAATAAAGAATAAATAAATAAAAAAAATAAATAAATAACTAAATGAATAAATAAATAAATAAATAAATAAATAAATTGGAATTAATTTAAAGAAATTTGTTTCGTTTGAATTGTTCAAATTAATTCAAATCAACGAAATGAGGGCATCAAGTACATGCATGCAACGCAAATCCTAAACCCTAAACCCTAGGCTCTAAACCCTAAACCCTAGGCTCTAAACCCTAAACCCTAGGCTCTAAACCCTAGGCTCTAAACCCTAAACCCTAGGCTCTAAACCCTAAACCCTAGGCTCTAAACCCTAGACGCCACCCACTAGGCTCTAAACCCCAAACCCTAGACTCTAAACCCTAGAACTGAAGCGCCAAACCCTACACTCTTAACCCTAGACCTGAAACCCTAAACCCTAAACCCTAAACCCTAAACCCTACTTGTATTTGTTTCTCCGTAACTTCTATTTCTGCATGCGTTTCCTTTTGTTCTTCTTTTTTGGAAATGAAGATTTTAATCCAAGTTTCGTTTTGTCGTTTTGTGAAAGAAGATATCGAAACCTTAAAACAAAAACAAAAATAAAATAAAAAAATAATAAAAATAATAAAAAACAAAAATTAAAATTAAAAGAAAAATAAAGACAACAAAAGGACGAAAGTGGAAAAAAAAATTTTATTTATTTACGAGGAATTTGTTGACGCATTTGTTCAATAATTAATTAGTTACTTCATTTATTATTTCTTATTTATTTATTCAATACTTATCTTTTATTTGTTTATTTTTTATTATTTATTTATTTATTTA
>NW_013654180.1:20000-34786 GCF_000499385.1 Eimeria necatrix
AAACCCTAACCCCGGCCCCAAATTCCAAACCCTAAACCCTAACCGCAGCCCCAAACCCTAAACCTTAGCCCCAGCCCCAAACCCCAAATCCTAAACCCTAGCCTTAGCCCCAAACCCCAAATCCTAAACCCTAACCCCAGCGCCAAACCCTAAACCCTAGACCCTAAACCCTAAACCCTAAACCCTCACGGGGAGCACGCAGGGGAGGCGGAGAAGTGTAGAAAGGAAGAGTGGCGGATCCGTGAGTTAAAAGTCTGGCAGCGAAAGGGAGAAGTTCGAGGGGCAGGTCGTTGGGGTGTACGTACACCACAACGGCCAGGAGGGTCTGCAGAAAGCGGAAATTGGAAAACGAAAAGTCCTTTTCGAAAGCTTTTAGTTCTTTTATTTTTAATTGTTTGAAATGTTTAATTTGAAATAAATTAAATTAAAAAGAAATTAAAAAGAAATTAAAACACAACATGAGAAACTCCCGGCGAGGCAGTTCGGGGCGCAGACTTGAACTGAACAAAATTGGAACCAACTGGATCAAAAGAGTCCCACGAGTCGCTTTAATAAGTTAAATAAATAAATTAAATTAAATTAATTGATTAATTTAATTAATTTAATCAATTAAACAAACTAATTGATTTAATTTATTGCTCGAAATGGCCACCTGGAGCACGGCGGTGGCGAGGTAGAGCCAAAGGGCTGCAGCTGCATGCGCGGCTTTTAACGAGTTTTGTTTGCGTTGAAGAAAGTCGCAAAAAGAAATGCATTTTTCTCCTTTTTGGACTCCAAGTTTGGAAATAAAACAAAACCCTAGCCGCGCCAAACCCTCCAAACCCCCCGCAAGGCAAAAACCACTAACACTCAAACGACTGGGGGGTAAAAACCGAGAAAATTCCATTTGCAGCAAACACAAAGACACTCCCTGCAGCGCAAACCTCAACAGACACCCCAAAAGCTCCCTGTACACCCGAAAATAGCTCCAAGTACACCCCACAAGCTCCCGATACACCTGAAAATCGCTCCAAGTACACCCCACAAGCTCCCTGTACACCCGAACATAGCTCCAAATACACTCCAAGAGGTCCCTATACACCCGAATATAGCTCCGAGTGCACCCCACAAGCTCCCTATACACCCGAAAATAGCTCTAAATACACTCCAAGAGGTCCCTATACACCCGAAAACAGCTCCAAATACACCCGGAAAGGTCCCGCCCTATACACCTCAGCGCAGCTGTACATACACCCCAGGAGATCCCTATACACCCCAGCAAGCAGCTTGTGCATCTTGTAGGCAAAAAGTGAAAAACAAATTCAAATAAATTCTAAAAAAGAAAAAAGAAAAGCAAATTTAAATAAATTCTAGAAAAGAAAAAAGACTAGAAGTGAATAACTGAAATTTCGCAGTTGCAGCAGCAGCAAGCGGAATCTTTGGAGTGTACATACACCTGAACTAGCTGGCGGGAAGCGAAAAAGGACTAGAAAAACCTTTTCTAGAAATTAAATAATAAATTTATTTATTTTATTTATTTATTTATTTATTATTTATTTATTTATTTATTTATTTATTTATTTATTTATTTGGACGCACCCATAAGACAGAATGAAGGGCCAAAGACCAGAGAAAAACAGGAGGCGAAGAAATGGAGAGGAGCAGCAGCAGCAGCAGCAGCAGCTGAGCAGCAGCAGCAGCAGCAGCAGCAGCAGCAAAAGGCGTCAAAATAAAGAGAAAAAAGAACAAAAGAAAGACAACTGAATTAAAAAGAAACAGCAAATGCAAAAGGACTAAATGAAGAGGAGCAGCAAAAGAAGAGGCAAAGGAGCAGCAAATTAATAAAATAAAACGAAAAAAGCTGAAATGAATTAAAAAAATAAAAATAAACAAAAAGAATAGAATGAATTAAAAAGAAATTAAAACAAACAAAAAGAAGTAAATGCGTTAAAAAGGAAACAAAAACAAACAAAATGAATAAAATGAATTAAAAACAAAACAAAGGGAATTAAAATAATTAAGATGAATTAAAAAGAAATAAAAGAAACAAAAAGAACGAAATGAATCAAAAGGAAATAAAAAGAACGAAATGAATTAAAAAGAAAATAAAAAGAAACAAAAAGAACAAAATGAATTAAAAGAAATAAAAAGAAACCAAAAATATAAATGAATTAAAAGAAATGAAAGGAAACAAAAAGAACAAAAAGAATAAAATGAATTAAAAGAAACAAAAAAATAAATGAATTAAAAAGAAATAAAAAGAAACAAAAAAGAATAAAATGAATAAAAAGAAATAAAAACAAAACTCACAAAGTGGCCAAAAGCAACAAAAAGCAGCAGCAGCTTCTTCAAAAAAAAAGCAAAAGTCCAGCAGCAGCGCCGACCCGAAAGTCCCATTTTTAAAACTTTTAAAAAACTCTCCGACAAAAAAACGCAAAACAAAACCTCCACCGCCAGCCACCCGCTGGTGTACGTACACCCCAGCGCCAGCAGCAGCAGCAGCAGCAGCAGAGGCACACACGCAGCAGCAGCAGCAGCAGAAGCAGCAGCAGAGCCAGAAACGCAGCAGCAGCAGCAGCAGCAGCAGTAGAGGCAGAAACGCAGCAGCAGCAGCAGAAACGCAGCAGCAGCAGCAGCAGCAGCAGAAACGCAGCGGCAGCAGCAGCAGCAGCAGAAACACAGCAGCAGCAGCAGCAGCAGCGCAGCAGATGTATGAAGGATCGGGGTTGAAGGCTGCGGTGAGGGAGGGACTGCTGGCAGCAGCAGAGGGCAAGGGGGAGTTGGAAGAAGGGAAAGGGAATTGGAATTAAATCGGAATTACAATTCAAAAGAACAAAAAGTGGGAAGTCCATTGGCAAGTCCCAGAGCCTGCGCAGCAGCAGCAGCCACGAGGTGTACGTACACCGCAGCCACGCGGAGGCAAATCCGGAAAAGGGAAAACGGGGGAAATGCGAAGTTAATTCAAATAAACCACTCACGCCCGCCTCCCCGCAGAAAAAAGAAGAAAACTTGTCCATTTAAAGCAAACAAAATGAAGTGGAAAGTCCAAAACGTTGAAAACCTGAACTTGAATCGACGGCTGGCGTCAGAGGTGTCTGTACACCGCAGATTCTCGCGGCTCCATCTTCGTTATTCCTCCCGAAAAAGACAAAGACAAGTTTTTCGAAGTTTTAAAAATAGAATTTATAAATATAAATGCATTTAAATGGTCCTTTTCCTCTTTTTTCCGCAGAAAGAAACTCCCGAGAGCGCGAGCAGCTCCTGTGGACCGGGCCGCCGTCAAGTCTGCATTTGGCGGGAAAGCCGCGGCAAAAGCCAGAAAATGAAAATAAAAGAACTTCTATTTCTTCTATTTTGGTTTTTAATTCAAAATAATTAAATTAAAACACAAAATTCAAACAAAAACCCCCGCCGATGCTCCTGCGCCTCAACACCCGTCTTGCACGCCGGCGCGCCGCTCTTCAGGTGTACAGACAGCTGCTGCTGCGCACAGCATTTATTCTTTTCGTATTTTCACCACTTTTAATTATTCTTTACTTCCAAATAAACTCCATCTATTATTCCAAGACTTCTGCCGCGCTAGGGGGCCCCTCGAGGCCCTGGGGGCCCCCACGGGCCCCTCCAGTGCCCCCCAGGGGCCCTCAGGGGCCATGCAGGGGCCCCTAAGGGGCCCCCTTGGGGCCCCTTTGTGTAGTTTTTAAATTGTCCAGGTGATCTATTTCTTTTTCGGACTCTTTAGTGCTTTTAGTCTTTTTTAATTTCTTTTAATTTATACTTTTTAGTCTTTTTGAGTTCTTTTTGATTCTTTTGGTCCTTTAGAATTATTTTTGTCTTCTACTTCAAACCAGGTGTCTGTACACCTGAAAACCGGCGTTTGCGAAGCAGCAAATGTCGACGAAAAGTTCATTTTAAATAAAAACATTTTAGAGTTCAACTTATATTTCGTTGAGTCTTTTATTATATTTAATTTAAAATAAATATTTTTCTTTTTTCAAAACTTCAAATTAATTTAATTAATTCCAAAAAACCTTTTTCTCCTTTTTGAAACTCTTCGGACAACAGCAGCAAACGCCTCGCAGCAGCAGCAAACTGCTGCACGAAGCAGTTTGCTTTGCATGCATGCGCGCATGCATGCATGCATGCATGCATGCATGCATGCATGTACGCATGCATGCATGCATGCATGCATGCAAAGATCTTTTTTTGCTGCCTACACCCCGCCGCAGCTGTAGCAGCAGCAGCGGCTGCTGCTGCTGCTGCAGCGGAAGCAGTTGATGCTGTGGTTACGGCTCCTGCTCCGGCAGCGGAGGTGCGGGCGGCGCCCGCTGCTGCAGCTCCTGCTGCTGCTGCTGTTGCTGCTGCTGCTGCTGCTGCTACTACTACTGTAGTTGCTGCTGCTACTGCTGCAGCTGCTGCAGCAGCAGCAGCTGCTGCTGCTTCACCCGCTGCTGTGGCATCAGCAGGAGCTTTGCGAAGCGCAAGAGGCCAACAGTGGCTATATAAAGATTGCACATGTTGGCTACGCAGCAGCAGCAGCAGCAGCAGCAGCAGCAGCAGCAAATGCCGCTGCAGCAACAGAAGAAGGAATAGCATCAGCAGCAGCAATACCCGCAGCGCCATCCTCCGCAGCAACACCAGCCTAAAAGGCTTTTTTATTCTTTTTAATTTTAAAATGCTTTTTTATTTTTTTATTTTCAAAAGACTTATTTTTAATTCTTTTTAGTTTTTAGTTTGCCATTACTTCTCTTAATCCCGTTTTTTACTTCCTTATCTTAAAGTCTGCAGAGGGTTTAGAAGCCTTAGGGTTTAGGGCTTAGGGTTTAGGGTTTAGGGTTCAGGGTTTAGGATTTAACGGGCCTCAGCCCGCAGCAGCGGCAGCAGCAGCAGAAGCAGCAATAGCAGCAGCAGCAGCAGCAGCAGGGGACCCTTTTGCTGCTGCCTGGAGGTCTTAAAAGCAAAGTAACTACGTGTGTACTATGCGCTGCACACAAACCCTAATTAAGGGTTTTTACGTGAAACCCTTAATTAGGGTTTCACGTAAATACGTACAGTATAAAGTACAGTTTTTAAACTCCAAAGTTAGTTTAGTTGAATTCGTTCCAAGGATCCAGGGCCAAGGCGTCTGATATTAGGGTTTAGGGCGTAGGGTTTAGGGTTTAGCGTTAGGGTTTTAGGGTTTAGGGTTTAGGGTTTAGGGTTTAGCGTTTAGGGTTTAGGGTTTAGGGTCTAGGGTTTAGAGTTTAGTGTTTAGGGTTTAGGGTTTAGGCTTTTAGGTTGAGGAAGCTGGGTTGGGGGTTTCTTGTATCTTCTTCCCAGGTTTTAGGGCATAGCTTTTAGTGTTTAGCGTTTACTATTTAGGGTTTAGGGGTTAGGGTCTAGGGTTTGGGGTTTAGAGTTTAGGGTTTAGGGTTTAGGGTTTAGGGTTTAGGGTTTAGGGTTTAGGGTTTAGGGTTTGTTCGTGTGCGGGAGGAGCCGCGTTGCTGTTGCATGCAAGTGCCGTGGCTGCAGACGGAGCAAAGGGTTTCTTTTTGGAGGAGAAAAAGGGGAAAACAATTTAAATTTAATTTAAATAAATAAAATAATTAAAATAAATAAAATAAATAAAATAAATAAAATAAATAAAATTAAATTTCAAAATGTCTTTGCCAGCACAGCCCCCTGGAGCTTCCTGGCGGTTTTGGCTGGAGTTCAGATTTGCAGGTTTTGGAATATTTTTTCCGCTTTTTGGCTTTAAAACGATTTATTTGTTTATTTTTATTTATTTATTTATTTAATTTTACTTTTTTATTTATTTTATTTCGTTTTTTTGCCTCATTTTCCGGCTTTTCGAGCCTCTTCTTCGCGCGGCTTCCGTCGGCTGCGGGGAAACGGAATTCAGAAAAAAACATTTTTCTTTCTTTTTGCCTCTAAAAATCTTTTATTTATTTCCTTTTCATTTAAAACCTTTTATTATTTAATTTTCCACATTTTAAAATCTTCAGTTCCCATTTTTCGCCCGTTTTCATCACCAGCAAACGCCCATCTTTGCTGCTTTTGAATTTTCCTTCTTTTTTGATTTCCGGGTCATTTTTTGCGGGAAGTCCTTTTAAAAGCATTTTTCTTTTCCCCTTTTGTCTTAGAACATCTTCTCCTCCATTATCCCCGGCTTTACGGCCCCTTTTCGTCGAAGATCCGGCGCTTTCTGCTGCTGCTGCTGCTGCAGCAGCAGCAGCAGCAGCGCAGCCTCCTCCTCCGCCCTCGCCGCCACCCCAGCAGCAGCAGCAGCAGCACCAGCAGCAGCACCAGCAGCAGCAGCAGCAGCAGCAGCAGCAGCAGCAGCAGCAGCAGCAGCAGCAGAGGATGGGCCGGATATCCCGCGACCGGCGGGACATATACTACAGGCGGGCCAAAGAAGAAGGCTTTAGGGCTCGTTCTGCTTACAAGCTGCTGCAGCTGGATGACGAGCTGCACTTCTTGTCTCCTCCAAACTGCTGCTTCTCCAGCAGCTCCGAGTCCTCTTCTTCTGAAGACGAAGCAGCTGCTGCGCAGCAGCAGCAGCAGCAGCAGCAGCAGCAGCAGCAGCAGCAGGGGCGTTTCTGGGGGCCTTCTGCTTCTGTGTGGGACTACCCGCACAGGGCTGTGGACTTGTGCGCAGCGCCTGGCAGCTGGAGCCAAGTGCTGCGCCGCAGGCTTTGGAGGAACTACCAACTCAAAGTGCGGGAGTTCAACAAACTGCAGCAGCAGCAGCAGCAGCAGCAGCAGCAGCAGCAGCAGCAGCAGCAGCTGGTTCGCCCGGAGCCTCCGCTGATAGTGGCTGTGGACCTGCAGGAAATGAGTCCGCTGGAAGGAGTGGTTTGCATAAAGGGAGACATAACGCATGCAGCAACTCGTGCTGCAGTGCTTAGCTGCTTCCAGCAGCAAAGCACTGCAGCAGCAGCAGCAGCAGCTGCTGCTGCTGCATGCGAGCAGCAAGCAGCAGACTTGGTGGTCTGCGACGGGGCCCCCGACGTGACGGGAATGCGCGAACTGGACGAATGCATGCAGCAGCAGCTGCTGCTGGCAGCAGCAGCAACAGCAGCAGCGCTGCTGCGCCCCGGGGGGGCCCTCGTGGCCAAAGTCTTCAGGGCCGAACTGGGGCCCCTTCTTTGCATGCAGCTGGGGGCCCTCTTTGCTGCAGTTTGCTGCAGCAAACCTGCTGCTTCCCGCAGCAGCAGCAGCGAGGCTTTCCTCGTCTGCCGCGGCTTCCGCCCCACGCCCCCGCTGCCGCGCCCCCTCCCCGCCCCGCAGCAGCAGCAGCAGCAGCAGCAGCAGCAGCAGCAGCAGCAGCAGCGGGGGGTGGAGCCGCGAGAGCGCGGCGCCGACGAAGCAGCGCCCCAGCACCCGCAGCAGCAGCAGCAACTGCACCAGCAGCAGCACCAGCAGCAGCAGCAGCAGCAGCAGCAGCAGCAGCAGCAGCAGCAGCAGGTGGCGGAGCTGTGGGCGGAAGCAGTTGTGGGGCAGCTGGTGCCCTTCGTGAGCTGCGGAGACACCCGAGAAATGGACGCCGACCGAAACTACTTGCTGCCGAGGTGTACGTACACCCCGCGGCCGCCGCTGCAGCCGCCGACGCACCCGGCCTACGAAGTGGCGCTGCGGCGGAAAAGGGGGATTTAATTGCAGAATTAAATTAATTTAATTAATTTAATTAATTTAATTAATTTAATTATTTATTTATTCATTTATTTCATTTAATTTAAGCCTTCTGCTTCCTCCCAGCTCCCCTCGAGGCCTCCTCGCGTTTGCTGCAGCACAGCACGCGGCGGGCTGCTGCTGCAGTTGCTGCTGCTGCTGCTGCTGCTGCTGCAGCTGCTGCTGAAGTTCAGCTGAAAAGGACACTTTTGCTTCTTTCTGAGGTTTTGTTTTTCTTTTGTTTTTATTTCTTCAAAACATTTCTTCAATTTTGCTTTTTTTAGTGCAGCAGCAAACTCTTGAGATAAGCCACTCCAAACCCTAAACCCTAAACCCTCGGGATGGTCCCCAGGGGGGCCCCTTTAGGGGCCCCCCTGGGGACCCCCAGGGGCCCCCAAAGGGGCCCCCCAGGGGCTCTTCAGGGGCCTCCAAAGGGGGGCCCCTCGGGGGCCCCTGTGGGGTTCATTAGGGGCCCCTTTGAGGCCCCTCTGAGGCTTTTAAGAGGCTGCAGATTAGTTGAAGCTGATGAGCAGAAGACATCCCTAGGGTTTAGGGTTTAGGGTTTAGGGTTTAGGGTTTAGAAGTGTTTTCGTGGCTGCTGCTCAGCAGCTAGCCAGAGCTAGCGCTAGCTGCCTTAGACTGCTTTTGGGGTTTTAGCGGTTCCTTTAGGCGGAGACGCAGCAGCAGCAGCAGCAGCAGCAGCAGCAGCAGCAGCAACAGCAGCAGCAGCAGCAAAGGCCTGCAGCAGCCGACAGCAGCAAAGACGCCAAGAAGACACAAAAGGACAGGCAAAAAGACCCACACACTATTGACACTCTGGAGCCACAAAGGGGCCCCTGCTGCTGTTAGTGTGGACTTTGGCTTTTTTGCTGCAGTGTTTGTGGGGTTGCTGCTGCATTGTCTTCTTTGTGCTGCAGCTTCTGAGGCTTGCTGCTGCAGCTGCAGCTAGCTGTGGCTTGCTGCAGCTAGCTGCGGCGAGCCGTGGCCAGTCACTACGGCTAGCTGTGGCTAGCCGTGGCTAGCTATGGCTAGCTGTGGCTAGCTGTGGCTAGCCCTAGCTAGCTGCGGCTACACCGTGGCTAGCTGTGGCTAGCTGTGGTTAGCCGCATCACTTGGGGGCTGCAGTCCTGTGTGCTGCGGCCAGCAGCAGCAGCAGCAGCAGCAGCAGCAGCAGCAGGGTTGCCTTTGGCTGGGGGCTTGGGGCTCTGTGGCGCAGCGCGAAGGGAAGAAATGAATTAAATGACTTAAAATTTAAATTCTTTTGCTGCTCAGCAGCAAATAAAAGGAAAGAGGGTCTTTGCTGCTTGCGGGAAAGCCTGGTTCTCGAGGCCTGGGGCCCTGCGCCGTGAGACAGCAGCAGCAGCAGCAGCAGCAGCAGCAGCAGCATCAGCAGCAGCAGCAGCAGCAGCAGCAGCGGCGGCGGCAGCAGCGGCTGGAGCGGAGGGCCGCCGCGGGGAAAGGGGGCGGGAGTTAATTTACAAATTCGGAAAAGTGGAAATAAAGTGATGAAGTCATTGTCGGGCAATGAATTGCTGCAGCAGTGTGAGGTGTACGTACACCTCAGGGCTCAGAGCGGGTCCGTGCTCGGGCTGCGCCCGCGAAAGCGCCCCCAGGCGCCGTTTTCGGAGCTTTAAAAGGCCAGTTGCAGAAATAAATGAATTAAAAAAGTAATGAAAGAAGAAGTTGCGCGAAATTCCCGCGGGAAAGCTGCGGTGTACGTACACCTGGTCTCGAGCCGCTGCCGACCCGCAGTGTCTTGCTGCTGCCGGCCTGCTGCTGGCTGCCGGCGCGGGGGCCCCTGGGGGCCCCCCTGGACTCAAAAGAATGCCTTTTTAAATGGGATTCATATGTTTTGGGAATTATTTGAACTTTAATGTGCAAGATCCCTCAGCAGGAGGGCCAGGAGCAGCTGGCGGGCGCGCTGCTGCTGCTGCTGCTGCTGCTGCTGGTGCACGAGACGCAGCTCCCGCGGCTCCCACGCCCCTGTCTTTCTGCTGCCTCTTCCCCTAATTGCTGCTTTTTGAATTAGTCCCTGAAAAGCTTGCTGCTGTCTTTGGGGGGCCTCACTGACACGGCTGCTGTTGCTGCTGCGCGCGCTGCTGCTCGCGTGCTCTGGGCTGCCGAGCAGCAGCGCCAGCAGCAGCAGCAGCAGCAGCTGCTGCTGCAGCAGCAGCAGCACGCCTTTTGAATGAATTTGAAACCAAACGCAATTGCTGCCACATACAAAACAAGGCCCCAACTTCATCTGCCCTTCCCGGCTAGCTGCTGCTCCTGCGGTGCCGCCCCAGTGCTCTCACCAGCAGCAGCAGCAGCAGCAGCAGCAGCAGCAGCAAGAGTGACCAATAACGAAGTAGCTAGCCAAGGTCTGCTCTCCAAAGAGGCAGCAGCACCGAGCTTCATCCTGCGAGTTCATTGCAGCTTTATCAGCAGCAGCAGCAGCAGCAGCAGCAGCAGCAGCAGCGGCAGCAGCAGCAGCAGCAGGAAAAGGCAAAACGACGTCTCTATGCTGGCAGCACCAGCAGCAGCAGCAGCAACAGTTTTGGCGACAGCAGCCGCAGCGCCAGGCGTAACAACGGTTACCGTAGTGAGGCGGAGCCAGTGCTGCTCTGCGGCAAGCAGCAGCAGCAGCAGCAGCAGCAGCCGCAGCAGCAGCAGCAGCAGCAGCAGCAGCAGCAATGCATCTCCTCACAGTGCTTGCGCCGCTTGCCAAGGCGGAGGGCCCGCCTAGCGGTTTGCCGGGGTCGTCCGCAGCAGCAGCGACGCCTCGTTCCGCGGCGAAAGCAGCAGCAGCAGCAGCAGCAGCAGCAGCAGCAGCAGCAGCAGCAGCAAAAGCCTCCCCCCCGCTGCACGCGCTGCTGCCCCCCTCCCCTGCAGCAACAGCCTACGCACACTCCGACACTTCCACGCAGCCCGAGAGGTCTTCTTTGCTGTCGCCGAGTCCTTTGCTGCTGCCGCTGACTCCGGGGGGCCCCTGCAGCAGCCTGTGGTCGGGGGCCCCCTCCCCCAAGCAGCAGCAGCAGCAGCAGCAGCAGCAGCAGCAGCTGCAGCAGCAGCTGCTGCTGCACAAGCAGCAGCCGTGGGACTGGAACGCGTACGCCAGAGGCCTCCCTTCGCTCCTCGCAGGGCCCGAGGCCCTGCAGGTGACGGAACAGCAGCAGCAGCAGCAGCAGCAGCAGCAGCAGCAGCAGCAGCTGGCTCTCGGCAATGACGCAGACACTCCTGCTGCTGCTGCAGCAGCAGCAGCAGGTGGCGCTTCTGCTGCTGCTGGAAGAGTGCCGCCGAGTCCTGCTGCTCCTTGCCTCCTTCACACCACCCAGGTGCTTCCTGCTGCTGCTGCTGCTGCTGCGGAGAAGGCCTTTTGGCCCCTCAGCAGCAGCAGCAGCATAACGACGCATGCAAGCTGCAGCAGCTTAGCCACACTTGCAAGCAGCAGCAGCAACAGAAGCTACCCCTGCCTGGCTTCTAGCAGCAGCATTGTATCCCTTCCTGCTGTGGAGCCGCTCTTGCAGCAGCAGCAGCAGCAGCGCTTGCTGCAGCAGCAGCACGACTCTCTGCAGCAGCTCCAAGAGCCGCAGCAGCAGCAGCAGCAGCAGCAGCAGCAGCACATTCATGAACTTGTGATGAAGCAACGCAGTGAGTTTCTTCGAGGGTTGGATGGGGCCAAAGGGTCACCACGGCAGCGGCTGCAGGCTCAGCAGGAGCAGCAGCAGGAGCAGCAGCAACGCCAGATCCAGCTGCAGCAGCAGCAGCAGCAGCAGCAGCAGCAGAAGCAGCAGCAGCAGCAGCAGCGAAAGGAGCAAAGCTTCCAGACACAAGAGGTTTGCAGCTGCAGCCCCGTCTCAGCAGCGCAGCAAACTCGCCGGCCTCCGTGGCTGCGGCGGCACCCGAGGCCTGCGGCCCCGGGAGAGCAGCAGCAGCAGCAGCAGCAGCAGCAGCAGCAGCAGCAGCAGCAACAGCACCAGCAGCACGGTCCGCAGCCTCAGCAGCAGGACTCGGACCAGCAGCAGCAGGAGCAGCAGCAGCAGCAGCGAGAAGCTGCACAGGTGTCGGAGTCGCAGCAGCAGAAGCAGCAGCAGCAGCAGCAGCAGCAAGCTGCTTTTCTTTGGGGACGGGTGCTGCAGCAGCGGCGCTGCCAGTCTTGGATAGATCATCGCATGCAGCCTGCGGGGCTTCTTCCCCCCAGCAGCAGCATTTTGCCCCAGCAGCAGCAGCAGCAGCAGCAGCAGCAGCGGGTGCGAGCAGCATCGGAGTCTCCTGTTCTGCTGCAGCAGCAGCAACCAATGCAACAGCAGCAGCAGCAGCAGCACCGTTCAGCCCCCATCGCGGTGCACCTTGACGGGGCTGGGTCCTGCTGCAGTAGCTCGTACAACAGCAGCTGCATGCAGCAGCAGCAGCAGCAGCAGCAGCAGCAGCAGCAGCAACGCCAGGGAATATTACCTCAAGAGGATCCCTGTGGCATGCACGAGGCCCTCATAACTGACCTGGGCCACGGCTGTTTGCTGCAGCAGCAGCAGCAGCAGCAGCAGCAGCAGCGGCCGCTGCTGCCTTGTGAAAGCTGTTTTTGCACTATGGCTGCCCAGCAAGAGCAGCAGCAGCAGACGCAGCAGCAGCAGCAATGCTCTTGTAGTGGCTGCTGCCCCAAAGAGAAACCGGAGCAGCAGCAGCAGCAGCAGCAGCAGCAGCCTGTGGCGCTCATGAGCTGGCCCTCGCAGGTGTGCTCCTTGGCCGCTGAAGGAGCAGCAGCAGCAGCAGCTGCTGCTGCTGCTGCCACAGTGGGCTCCGCCTTTGCTGCGCCTGAGTCAGGCTGCTGCTCCTGCTGCCCGGGCTTGTCTGTTGCAGCAGCAGGAGCAGCAGCAGGAGCAGCAGCAGGAGCAGCAGCAGGGCCAGAGCAGCTCATGGTGCTGCAGTATAAAGACATGCTGAGGCAGCAAGGCCGCATCATAAGGGAGCAGCAAGAACGCATACTGCAGCAGCAGCAGCAGGACTGGCTGTTGCAGCAGCGCGTGGCTTTGCTGGAGCAGCAGCAGCAGCAGCAGCAGCAGCAAAGTCAGGAAGCTTCTTGCGGACGCAGCTTCTCAGGGAGAGTGAGCGAAGCCCATCTTCGCGGCTGCCACAGCTGCAGCAACGTGGCCAGCAGCAGCAGCAGCAGCAGCAGCAGCAGCAGAATCAGAGGTTTCTGCTGCAGCAGCGACTGCTGCTCCGGTGCTTCCGAACCGCTGCAGCAAGCGGCTGCCTACGGCGGCAGCTGCAGCAGCGAGGACGTGAGCCACGCCAGACCAGCAGCAGCGGCAGCAGCTGCTGCTGCAGCAGCAACTTGTCCGATCCCCTTCAGCAGCGATACGCCTGCTGCAGCAGCAGCGACTGCAGCAGAAGCAGCACCGGCGAATGCCCGAGAAGCTGCAAGAGCAGCAGCAGCAGCAGCAGCAAAGGAGCGCGTGCGGGGCCAGCGCAGCAGCCGGCAGCGCAGCAGCAACGACAGCAGCAGCAGCAGCAGCAGCGAAGAAAACAGCCTTTGCTGCTGCCAGCAGCAGCCCTGCTGCTGCCAAGAAGAGCTGTGGCTCTCGCAAGCGCTTGGCCGCGGCATAGCGGGGCGGCGGCGGTGGCAGCGGCGGCTGCGGGGCTGCAGCAGCAGAAGCAGCAGCAGCAGCAGCAGCAGCAGCCGCAGCAGCAGCAGCTGGGCGAAGCGGGAAGCGTCGCCGGGCGCTGCGGGCTGCGGGCGGGGCCGCGACAGCAGCAGCAGCAGCAGCAGCGGCAGCAGCAGCAAGAAGCCCTGCAGCAGCAAACTCCAGCTCAAACAAATTTCCAAAAAAGATATTTATTTATCTCCTTCTGTTCAAAGATGCTTAAAGACAAGACTCAAAGTTCGGCAGCAAGCTCTCGTGGGCTGTCTGCAGATGCGGGCCTCATTTTTGGAGGGGGCGGACAGGGCGCTGCAGCGCGAGCTGCAGCAGCAGCAGCAGCAGCACGCACCCCACAGCAGCAGCAGCAGCAGCAGCAGCAGCAGCAGCAGCAGCAGCAGCAGCAGCGCTGCCAACGCCCTGGACCTCCAGGCGTGGCTGCTGAGGGCGCAGCAGTGCTGCGAAGCTGAGGAAGCAGCACTTCGAGGAATGCTGGCGAAGCAGCAGGAGCGGCGGCTCCGCTGACTTCCTGCTGCAGCCCCAGCAGCAGCAGCAGCAGCAGCAGCAGCAGCAGCAGCGGGAGAAGCAGCAGCAGCGACTGCCGCCGCCGAAGCACTAAATTCTGGTTGTCAAGCTCTCCTCCGTTTTCCAAGCTGCCGCTGCGACCACAGCGACGCAGCTGCAGCAGCAGCAGCAGCAGGACCCGCTCTTGCTGCTGCTGCTGCTGCTGCAGCGGCTCACAGAAACAGCCGCAGCAAATCAAATCTGTGTCCTTTTCTCTGCGTGCCGCCAAGGCTTTAATGCATTTAAAGCAACTAAAGTTGCCCGCAGTTTGCAGGCGGGGCCAATAGGCAAATAAAGCAGCAACAGCGCAGCAGCAGCAGCGCAGCAGCAGCAGCGCAGCAGCAGCAGCAGCACTGCAGCGCAGCACAAGTTGGTCGTAGCTAGCTACTCCCTCTAGCTACTCCCACACATTAGAAGTTCAGCTAGCTGAAACGCTTCGGCCCAAACAGCTCGCCACCATAGAAAGGCTGCGCGAGCTGCTAGCCAGTTAGCTAACTGGCAGCTAGCTAGCTAGCTAGCTAGCTAGCTAGCTAGCTAGCTTGATAGCTAGCTGGCTACCTAACTGGCTAGCCAGCCACCTAGCTGGCTAGCAGACTGGCTAGCCAGCCACCTAGCTGGCTAGCAGACTAGCTGATTGGCGAGCTAGCTGCTTGACTAGCCAGCCAACCAGCTAGCTAGCCAGCTAGCCATCAAGCCCGCTAGCCAGCCAGCTCGCTAGCCAGCTAGGTCGCCAGCTAGCTATCTAGCTAGCTAGCTCGCCAGCTAGCTATTTAGCCAGCTAGCTCGCCAGCTAGCTATCTACCCAGCTAGCTCGCCCGCTGGCCAGCCAGCTCGCCAGGCAGCCAACCAGCCGGCTAGCTAACTAGCCAGCTAGCTAGCTAACCAACTAGCCAGCCAGCTAGCTAGCTAGCTAGCTAGCGACTCAGAGGTAGAGGGAAGAAGAGAAGACAGTGCCGCGGCGGAGCTGGCGAATGGCAG